>NC_133666.1:390165652-390365652 GCF_037893015.1 Macrotis lagotis
TCCTAAGAAATGAGGTCATGGGCTGGAATGGCTATGGAAAAGACAAGTTAAAAGGATGTCTTTGTACAAGGTACTCCTCACGATAATAAATATAATGGTTAAGTCATGCCACCATTAATTTGGTTGGTGTTTGAAATCTAAGGACAACTACTACTAAATGGCAAAGACATAAAAAGTCATTTTTCTTATTCCTCACTATTCCAATTTCATTAATGAAGAAACAAATGTCTAGACAGAGGAATCTATTTAGCTCAAGGTCACACATTTAGTGACAAAATTGTGATTGAATTTTTCCCTCTAGAATTATTGAAAGAATTTCTTCTAATTTACTTTTCTCAATCAGTTAGTTCATGTTAATAAAAGAGAATCTATTGAGAAAAAAAACATTGGAAAAAGATTAATATATCTAAGATATTTTGTTCTAGATGAATCAGGAAATAACATCAAAAAAGCAAAATGAACAAAAACAAAACCAATAACTGGAAGTGCTCTCTTATTTCATGTATATATTTTTTAAAAAGGATTGGAGATGCCATGGAAGGAAAACATTACTCAAAACTATATTCAATTAAAAATAGCTTACCTTTATGCATTTTGATGTATTCTTCTGTGAAAATTCACTGCTAAAGGAATGAAATTGCTCTACATGTAAAATAAATTTTAGAATCTCCCCCAAAAAAAACCAAAGTAGCAAACAAACGAATGGGAATTATGATACTGCTGATCACAGAGGTTCTTATTAAATGACATACTAAGCTAGAGTATGGAAGTCATTAACTTATTTCATGGTGGCAATTAAGTAGCTCAAAAATAAGAATCTATTTTTTCAAGTCAATAGTATATTTTTATCATCTTAGTTTCAATTTTATAGAATTGTCTTCAAGTTTATGCATATTGGGGTAAACTATCTAGTATGAAGAAGTTCATAAAGACTTCTTACAGTGGATGAAAATATCAGGGTGGGACATCTCTTGAATTTTATTCTCAGCAACATCTTGTCAAAGAGGGTATAATATATAATCATTTGGTATAATATGCACAATGAGTTGGGTATAGAAAACTATCATATAACATAAATAAATAAGTGTAAATAGAGGGTAAAATAAAAATTCAAATAATTCACTTATCATCTCCTGAAAGACATCCAAAAATGAACACTCTTCCTACCATAGCTAGATTCCAGAGCTCCCAAGACAAAGGGAAAATACTGCAAGCAGTTAGAAAGAAAGCATTTGATTATTATGGAGGCAGTCAAGATCACTGTTTCCTTGCTAGAGAAATGAAGGATTTAGAATATGATAGTGCAGAAGTCCAAGGAAATAGGAATACAAGTAAGACTAAACAGTATAATCCTTCAGAAAAAAATGAATATTTAATGAAAAAAAGATGATTTCAAAACATTCTTGATGAAAGACAAGAACCAAACAGAAACTTTGATATTCAAACATGAGACTCAATAAATGCATAAAAAATTAAACTTGAAATAGTAGTTATTATGTACTCAATAAAGGTCTTATAAAACCAGTAAAGGCCTCAAATCTCAAAAATATAGGGAACTTAATAAAATATATAAAAATATGATCTATATTACAAATGGTGAAAGGGTTTGAATGAAAAGCTATTTGTAGTCATAGGAAAAATGTTTTAATCATTGAATAGAGAAAAGCAATTTTAAACAACTTTGGAATTTGAACTACCTTCAAACCTATGAGAAAAAGCCAAATGCTCTAGGTTATAAGGGAAAATTGGCACACTAATGAATCTTTGGAAGAGTAGTAAACTACTCCAACTATTCTTAAAAAAGCCATCAGCAACTACATCCAAAGGACTACATGTCGATTCTCTTTGATCCAGCCAAACAAGTTATTAAAGAAAAGGGAAAGGATACCAATATGTACAAAACTTTAGCAACTATTTTTGTGGTCTCAAAGAATTGGAAATCTAGACAATGCTCAAGAGTTGGGGAATGGTTGAATAAGTTGGAATAAATGATTGGGATGAAGTGCTACTGTACTTTAAGAGATGGTGAGAGAGGTGAACTGGTCAGGCAGGGGGAAGCATGGAAAGGCATAAGTGAACTGATGTAAAGTGAAGAGAAACAAGGGATCATTATGCTCAATTTCAGCAATATGGTAATAATGATCCACTACACTGAATATTATAATGATCTAAGACAATTATACTCTGAATATCCCCCCCTTTTGTGCAGTATGATTAATTTGGAAATTTATTTTATACAAATTCACAGGCATGGATGATATCATTCTCTTTGACTTTTCAGTACAATGGAAAAGAAAAGGATCTGGAATTCAAATTTTAAAAAAAGAATGATAAAATAAATAAAAAACTATTCTAAAGTGATCTTCCAAAAGCACACACGTATGACCATGTCATGCTGTTCTTATTCAATAAACTAAGGAGGTTCTCTACATATTCTCTACATATTCTATGAACAGACATAGATTTCTATTTGACTTTCATTTCTTTATTATTTTTCCCTTCCCATGAATGTTCAAGTCTTCTACAGTTTCCACCCTCTACCCTCATCCCTGTATGAAGTGAAATAATGATACAGTCTTCTTTTATATTTCTCAATCAAGACCCTTCATCTCTTAACTCCAGGTCTTTTCATTGCCTGTCACCAATTCATGGAATGTTCTTTTTTTTACTATGTAACTTTTTTTAAAGTCTTTTTGCAAGGCAGATGGTTAAGTGGCTTGCCCAAGGCCACACAGCTTAAGTGTCTGAGGTAAGATTTGAACTCAGGTACTCCTGACTCCAGGGCCAATTCTCTATCCACTGAGCCACCTAGCTGCCCCCTCATGGAATATTATTATAAACCATATCTACTTCCTTATTTTCTGGACTTTCTTCTAGTTCCATTATAATCCAACCTTATACAAGAAGGTTTTCCTAATCCATTTGAAGCCTAGAAACTTCTCTTTTTAGGTTGTTTTTAATTTATTTTACATATAGTTCACTCATTCATAATTATTTGCATTGACCTCACCCCACACCACTCCCTGTAGAATTTAACAACTCCTTGAAAAGGACTGTATTTAACATTTTTTTTATATCTCCAGGCCTCAGTAGGAATCTGAATAAGTACTTACTGTTTGAGTGATTACATCTTGACTACAGTGCAATTCACTTTTGAATGTTATCTCTGGGGAATAATATTTTTGTGTAAGCATATTGAAATAGGTGTGATCACTAAGTAGAAATAAATGTAAGATGATAAACATATGGAAAGAAATCACTTTTAACTTTTCAAAAGGGAAAATTTAAGAAAGTCTCTGACATCTAGTCTTCCTTACAAAAAAGTCAACCTTTGTGTATATCTTATTTTAATGACAAAATCAGAATAGATCATCTAGAATACTTTAATCTATATCATGTTTTCCTAAAATCCTTTCAACTATATTAAGTCTTTGTGCCTTTCTTGTTTTGTTATTTATCTTCTAAAGCATAGTCTTCTTCTTGTATAATCCTTGTTTTATTCTTTCTTTTTTCCTACAAACCCTCTATCAAATTATACACCTTTTTTCTGTCCTGATGAAAATGCTTTGCTCAAGGGTTAATTGACTGATTGAATGATTGATTGATTTATTTATAAACACCATTGCCTCATAGACACTATGTAAGTGCACTCTTTCATATCATTAGAAATAACACTTCTCAAGAGTCATAAGCAACATCAAATTATAATCAATTTATACCACACCCTCTTTTCTAACTCCCTCCATGAACATACAATCCTCAAGTATAATTAATGAAAAGTAAAATAATTTCCTGAACCATTTATACCCTCCTTTAAGTACACTCCCTCTAATTATAGCTAAATATCAAGTTAAGCAAAATTTCCTCATTATCTGTATAAGGTCCTTCCCTCTAAACATATCCTCTAAACACAATCCCTCCAACTCTATTCAATCCTCGTTAGCTAAATTAATAGATAAGGACTCAAAAATTTTATGGTCATCCTATAACCATATCCTCTTTTTAAGTTTGTTTAACGATCCTAAGAGAAACTCAATTCTCAAGAGTTTCAAGTATTATCTGGAGATATATCAAGATTAATGTTCTTTACTATCATTTTTGTCCATTTACCTTTTTACTCATCACTTGAGTCTTGTATTTGAAGACTGATTTTTCTATTCAGTTCTGTTCTTTTTATAAGAAAATTTTGGGAGTCCTCCATTTCCTTGAGAGTTGAAATAATATGCTATATTTTGCAAGATTGTTAATTTCTGGCTGTAACTGAAGGTCCTTTGCCCTCCAGAATAACATCTTCCAGGCCTTCTGATCTTTTATTATTGTAGATGGCATATTACTCTAATTGTGGTTCCTTGTTATTTATATTACCTCTTTTTGACTTCTAGAGTATTTTCTCCTTTTGCTGAGAATTCTGAAATTTGGCTACATTATTCCGTGGAATTTTTATTTTGTGGTTTCCTGGAAGTGATTTGTGGATTCTTTCAGGGACTATTTTGTCTTCTTGTTCTTGGACATTTGGTAAATTTCCCATGATAATTTCCTGAAAGATATATACATTTTTTTTAAGCAAAGTTTTTGAGCAGACCATTAATTTACAATTATCTCACCTGGATCTATTTTCCAAGTTGTTTGTTTTTTCCTAAAAGGTACTTTAAATATTCTTATAATTCTTCTGCCTTTTGGTTTTGTTGATGTTATCTTGGTGTCTCAAAGAGCCATTAATTTCCATTTCTCCAATTCTAATTTTTAGGGTTTCCTTTTGTAGTTGTTTTTTGCAAGGCAATGAGGGAGGTTAAGTGACTTGCCCAAGGACACACAGCTAGGTAATAATTAGGTGTCTGAGGCCACATTTGAACTCAAGTCCTCCTACTCCAGGACCACTGTACCACCTAACTGCCTTAGGTGATTAATTTTACTTTTTGATGAGTTACATATTTTTCCAGTTGGTTAATTTTATTTGTAAAGGAGTTAACTTCTTCAGTCATGTTTTTGATAATTCTCCTGCTTGGTGCTCATTTCTTTTTTCTATTTTTTCTTCCTATCTTCTTTGTTTTATAAAAGTTTTTTGAACTTTTCCATGAGATTCTGGATTTGAGACTAATTCATAAAGTCCATTGAGGTTTTTATATGTAGATAACTTTTTACTGTTTTCTTCTTCTTAGATGGAATTTTTATCATCCCTATCTGAATTGTAGTTATCTATGGTTAGTGCTCTTTGTATATTTTTGCTAATTTTGATAGTTGAACTCTGATCCTGGAACATATGATGAATAATCACAACATTTTTGTGCTGGATCCAGGAACTGGATTGCAGTCCAAATATTTCCTATATAGCCTAGGCATTGCCTATACAGAGGTTCCCTCCCTCCATGGCCCCTTTATGTCATTGCTTTGACTATGCAAGTAGTTTGTTTCTAAAGGAATCCCTTTGGCTGCCCCAGGGTACCCAGAGCTCTGACTCTCTGTGGGATTGGAACCCTCTCTGCTGGCTTGCTATCTAGCTGACTTGCTGAGTTCAGACCTTAGTTGTGCTGTGACTAAGAGTTTCCTGCTGACTTTCCCACTCTCTTGCCTCTCTTGGCTACACTTTCCCTTAAACCCCCGAAGAGAAAGAACTTGATGGAGTTGAAAACTTGTTTTACTCTTTCATTGATAGGTATTTTTTTTTCTCTACACAGATCTTAAAACTATAGAACCATGAACCATTGATAGGTTCTATAGTTTTAAGATCTGTGGGAAGAAAAAAAATGATCTGTATAGAGGCTACATGTAAAGTAGTGTTGGAAAAAGTGCCAGGAGCATGCTAGCTTTATGCTCTCATCTTGACTTGGCTCTGGAAGTCCCCTTAATCTTTTTGCTTTTTTAAAGATAGGTATTCAAATTATCAAAAATAGCTATCAAATAATTATTTTACCAAACTACCAAAAATAGTAACCAAATTCATTTGGAGAAACAAAAGGTCAATAATAACAATGGTGGGGCACTAGGTGGTACAGTGAATAGAGTACCACTACTGGAGTCGGAAGGACCTGAGTTCAAATTCAGCCTCAGACACTTAATTACCTAGCTGTGTGACCTTGGGTAAGTCACCTAACCCCATTGCCTTAAATAAATAAAAATCTTTAAACAGTTAAAGCAGAGAGGTTAATATTAAAAAAAAATAATAGCAAGGGAACTGATAAAAAACTACAAAGGAAATGTAAAAAAAAATCTAAAGATCTACCAGATCTAAAACTATATCATAAAGCAGCATTCATTAAAACTGTCTCATACTTGTTAAGAAATAGTGTAATGCATCAGTGGATTAAGATAAGTTCAAAAGAAACAGGCAGTTAATAAATACAGTAATCTACTGTTAGACAAACTCAAAGATATTAGCTTCTGATATATTCATTATTTAACAAAAATTATTGAGAAAACTGAAAAATAGCATGGCAAAAACAAATCATAGACCCATATGTCACATTCTATTAAAAAAGAAGATCAAAATGAATAAAGCATTTAGACATAAAGTGTGACACCACAGATAAATTAATAGACCAAGAAATACTCTATCAAATCTATAGAAAGGGGACAAATTTGTCAAAAACAAGAAATAGAGTCCTTATAAATAGCAAGGTGAAAGCAATTATTCCATTTTATACACTAATTAAATATATTAATTATCAATTTAATTAACATTATATTTGATAGATTAATAATATTGTATTAATTTATATTTTTTAAAAAGTTTTTGCATCAATCAAACCAATGATGTCAAACTTAGAAGGAAAGCAGAGGGCTGTGAAATCATCACAACGTCACAACTAGGTGTTCAGATAAATGTCCCATTTCCATAATTTATAGAGAATTGCATCAATTTATAAGGTTATAAACCATTCCCTAACTGATAAATAGTCAAAGGATATGAATTGAGTTTTCAAATGAAGAAATTAAAACTGTGTATAATCATATGAAAAAATTCTCCAAATAATTATTGATTAGAGAAATACAAATTAGCACAATCATGAGGTATTATCTTTCACCTATCAGATTGACTAAGATGAGAAAAAGGAAAAAATGATAAATATTGGAGTGGTTGTGGGAGTACTGGGTCATTAAAGCATTGCTGGTGAAGTTGTGAACTGATCCAACTATTTTGGAGCGTGATATGGAACTATCCCCAAAGAGCAATAAAATTGTTCCTTCTCTTTGCCCCAGCAATTCTAATTCTAGGCCTATATCTAAAAGAAATCATTAAAAAATGTGAAATGTTCCAACACATTCATAGCAGTGCTGTTTGTAGAGAATGATTGAATAGGTTATAGTATATGAACATTATGGAATACTATTTTTCGTTAAGAAATAGGCTCTAGAAGAGCATGGAATGAATTACAGGATCTAATGCTGAGGGAAAGAAGCAGAACCAAGAGAAAAACATTGTGAGTTGATCAGCCTTGATGGATGCAGCACTTATTAACAGTTCAGAGAGTTAGGACTTCCCTTTTAGACTAGCTATGAACAATTCCATCTTGATCCAGTGGAAGAAAAAACAAAACAAAACAAAACCAAAACCAAAAAAATCCTGCAGAATCTGATGAATATTACATTCACTATATAATAAATTTCTATTATGTACTTCTTTCCCTTAATCCTAATTCCTCATACTGAAAAAGACTGAACTGAAAATATATTTAACACAAATGTGTATGTACAATATTCACTTGACTCTTTGCTGCTGGGGGGGGGGAGAGGGTGGGAAAGGAAGCAGGAAGGAAATTTTGTAACTTAAAAATTTCTATATGCATATGGATGAATGTTGTAAAACTTTCATAACATGTATTTGGAAAAATAAAATATCAATTAAAAAAGATATCTATCATCTCTACTCCTTCCCATCAAATAAATTCTTTTATATACTATACATGCCCAGTTCTATTAGTCAGTGCTTCCTCCCAGTTCCATCATCATCATCATTTCTTCCTTTATGACTTATTAAGGTATTTACTAAAATGTGATAAAAATTAAAGGCAGTTACTTCAGAAAATCCTTGAATATGACAAAATCAGAGGTAGGATGATATAGTGTTAAGTATACTGATTTAGAATCCATGAAACTGAATTAGAATACTAGCTTTGTTATTTACTACCCATGTTAATTTAGGCAATATTTTCTCAGTGATATGTATTATTTGTGTGTCTCTCTCTCAGGCAAGGGTGTTGTTTTTTTCCCCCTTTAAACAGGCTGATTATTTTGATCTTGCCTAGGATAGGTTGTGGCCTGGAATTAGTGATAAAGCTTGGAGGGTGCTGCTATTTCTGAGTCCAATGCACTCAGTGTCCTAGGCTGTCTCCACTTTTTTTTTAACAACTTAAAAATGGATGAAATTCTCTGCCAGACTCCGAGGCTTGAAGATCTTAGACTTGGAGCTGACAAACTGTAAGAGAGGAAAGACTTGGAGTGTGGCACTTGTGGTGGCACAGCAGGGCACGCAGTAGTCCTATCCTGGTGGTCAGCCAGAACCTACGTCTCCTACCCCAGTCATGCAGCCAGATCCTCAAGCAACGTGTTCTGGGGCTCCGACAGACACTGCTACCAAAACCAAGATTGGGTCCAGCACCCTTTGGAAGGACCTGCATGGGACACAGATCTGCAATAAGAAGCCTGAAAACTTCCCTTTGGGCAAAACCCTGGGGGAAGGAACCTTCACCACAATGGTCTGGGCCAGAGAGGTGGCATTTCCAAGGATTACTCCATTAAAATCCTAGAGAAAAAGCAAATAATTAAAGAGAAGATGGTCCTCTGTCACCAGCAAAGTGAATATCATGGCCCACTTGTATCATCCCTTCTCTATCAAGCTTTACTTCACTTATCAGGAGGAGGAGAAACTGTATTTTGTCCTCAACTATGCCAAACATGGAGATCTCCAAAGCTTTGTGGATAAAGTGGGTCCTTTGGATGAGGCCTGAGCCTCCTTTTATTCTGCAGAGATTGCAACAGCTCTGGAATACCTGCACAACCAGGACATTATTTGCAGGGACCTGAAACCTGAAAACATCCTTTTAAATGGAGACATGCATATTCAAATTACAGACTTCAGATTAGCCAAAATGTTGCTTCTATGTGATAAGCAAAATAGGGAGACTTCCTTCCTGGTTACAGTCCCACAGAAAACCTCATGGGAAAGGGTATGTATAAAAATTCAGACCTTTGGGTTCTAGGGTGAGTAATCTAGGTAGCACAAGATAAGATTTGTATATTCTGGGAAATCCTCAAACTAAAATATTACTTTCCAGATCAATTTGATCCAAAAACAAAAATAAAAAAAGAAAAGACTGTATAAAAAAGCTTCTGGTTTTAGATTGCACAAATAGATTAGGCTGTGAAGAAATGGAGAAACTATGGAGCTTTGAAGGGTGATCCATTCTTTGAAAATATTACCTGGGATGATCTACCTCTTCAAACAGCTCCAGGGGTCACTGGATCCTTAATCTTTACATCTGAAGACTATAATGACTTTATAAATACTGACAGTCTCCAGAGTCTCAAATTCCACCTTTATCTTCTCATACCTTGGCCAGAATCAAACCAAATTCATTCTAGTAATTATCCACTGATCTTGTGGTCTTCATCAACTGGATGAAAAGTCTTTGTAACAGAACCTAGAGTTTTCTGAAGGGGGGAAAAATGACCCTTACTGGAGAAGGGTTTAAAAAGTTATTTATACGTATTTACTTATTTGAACCTCTGAAAATAATGAGACAAATTCTATGATAGCATTAATTCATTTTTTCTTTTTTATAATTTTTAATTTTCATCCATATGCATATGTATATTCTTAAGTTACAAATTTTCCTTCCACCTTTCCCATCACCCTCCCCTCAGCAATGAATAATCAGGTTAGCAATGCATATATATATATATATATATATATATATATACACATATATATATATATATATATATATATATATATATTTGATAAACATGTTTACAGAATAGTTATTTTCGGTAGGAGGAATTAGATTAGAGGAATGATAATTTTTTTAAAGTGTATCAGATTCTGAAGGTTTGTGTTTTTTTTGTGTTTGTGTGTGTTTTGTGTGTGTTTTGTTTTATTTTGTTTTTCTTCCTCTGGATGGGTATAACATTGTCCATTACTAGTCCAATGCAGTAGTCCCAGCTCTCTGAATTTATGGGAATTGCTGCTTCAATCTAGAGTGTGCTTCTTTCAGTGTTGTTTTTTATGTGTATATTGTTCTCTTGGTTCTATTCCCTTCATTCAGCAACATATCCTATAAGTCATTCCATGCTTCTCTAGAGTCTGTCCATTTATGGTTTGATATAGAACAATAGAATTTCATACTGTTCATGTACTATAGCTTGTTTAGCCATTCCCACAAGTTCCAATTCTAAAACAAAAATCAGGGTAATGATGCTGATAAAGTAAATGCAAAAATCAATCTCATTAAAATGGGTAAGAAAGGAAAGTATATCTTCTTAAAATGCACCATAAGTATTGAAGTTTTATCATTACTAAAAATGTATGTACCTAATGGTATAGCATCTAAATGCCTAGAGGAAAAGCTCAGTGAATTACAAGCAGAAACAGACAGCAAAGCTTTAATAGTTGGAGATCTCAATCTCCCTGTCTCAGACTACCAACAAAATAAACAAGAAGAAAGTTAAGAAGGTGAATGAAATCTCAGAAAACTTAGATATAGACCTCTGGAGAAAACTTAATGGGAATAACAAAGAATATAACTTTTTCTTGGCAGTGCATGGCACCAATACCAAAATTGACTATGAACTAGGGCACAAAAACCATAGAATAAAATGCAGAACAGCAGAAATAATAAATACACAGTTCTCAGATCATGATACAAAAGTAATTACATATAATGAAGAGTCATGGAAAGATAAACCAACTATATCATAATTAAATAACGGGTGGATCAAATAGCAAACAATATAATTAATCAATAAATATATCCAAGAAAGTGATAATAATGAGACATCATAATCAAAATTTATGAGAGTCAGTCAAGGCAGCTTTGAGGGGAAACATATCTCTAAATATCTATATGCATAAAATAGAGAAAGTAGATCAATGAATTAGATATGCAACCTAAAAATCTAGAAAAAGAATAAATTAATGATTTCCAATTAAAAACTAAATTAGCAATTCTGAAAATCAAGAAAGACATTAATAAAATTGAAAACTAGAAAATCAATGATCTCATAAATGAAACTAAGTGTTGGTTTTGCAAAAAACCCCCAATAAAATAGACACAACATTGGTTAATCTGATTTAAAAAAAGAAAGAAAATAGCAAAATTACCACTATTAAAAATGAAAAGGGTGAACTAACAACCAATGAGGTGGAAATTAAAGAGGTAATTCAGAACTACTTTTCTCACCTGTATGCTAATAAATTGGATGACCTGAGTGAAATGGATGAATATATACAGAAATACAACTGTTCACATTAACAGAAGAGGAAATGAATTGCTTAAATAACCCCATTTCAGAAAAATAAATTGAAGAATCCATCAATAAACTCCCTAAGGAAAAGTCTCCTTGTTCAGATGGACTTACAATTTTGAATTCTATCAAACATTTAAAGAACAGCTAATATATTTTCTACTTAAACTATCTTCAAAAATAATAGGAGAGGAAAGAGTTCTGTCATACTCCTTTTATGACACCAACATGGTGCTGATACCTAAACCAGGAAGAACCAAAACAGACAAAGAAGATTATAGAATAATGCATATTGATGAAAAAGTATTTTTTTTAGTTTTTTGCAAGGCAAATGGGGTTAAGTGGCTTGCCCAAGGCCACACAGCTAGGTAATTATTAAGTGTCTGAGGCCAGATTTGAACCCAGGTACTCCTGACTCCAGGGCCGGTGCTTTATCCACTGTACCACCTAACCGCCCCTTGCAAAAAGTCTTAAATTCTAGCAATGAGACCACAGCAACTTATTACTACTGTAATATACAATGATCAGGTAGGATTTATATCAAGTAGGCAAGGATGGTGCAACTTTACAAAAATACTCAACATAATTAAGCATATCAATAGCAAAACCAACATATAGTTATGTCAGCAGATGCTGAAAACACCTTTGATGAAATACAGCATTCATTTCTACTAAAACAATAGAAAGTACTGGAACAAATGCCATTTTCCTTAAAAATAATAAATAGTGTCCTTCTAAAACCATGAACAAATATCATATGTAATGGGAATAAACTCAGAGCATTTCCAATAAAATCAGGGGTGAAACAAGGATTCCCATTATCATCACTGTTACTATTAAATAAAATTAAATAAAAATTAAAAAAATGTTAGGTGTAGCAATAAGAAAAAGAAATTCAAGTAATCAGAATTGGTAATAAGGAAGCAAAACTTTCACTCTTTGCAGGTGGTTACGATGGTATGTATAGAGAACCCCGGAAATCACCTAAAAACTTTGGAAACAATAAAGAAATTTAGCAAAGTAGCAGGATAAAAAATAAACACACATAAACCATCAGTATTTCTATATGTGAAAAACAAAGCCCAAGAGCAAAAGGTAGAAAGAGAAATTCCATTTAAAATAAAAATAGAAAACATTAAATACTTGGGAATCTATTTTGCAAGACAAACCCAGAAACTGTATAAACACAATTATAAAGCACTTCTCACCCAAATAAAGTCAGGTCTAAATAATCGGAAAAATGTCAAATGCTCATGGTTAAGTTGAGCATACATACTAAAAAGGACAATTCTATCCAAAGTAAATTACTTATCTAATGCCATACCAGTCAAATTACTAAATAAGTACTGTGCTAAAGCTAGAAAAAATAGTTACAAAAATTTTGGAACAAGAAAAGGTCAAGAATAGCAAGGGAATTGTTGAAAAAAATCTAAAGGAAGATGGTCTTGCTCTAGTATATCTAAACTTATATTATTAAGTGGCATCATCAAAATTTCCTGGTACTGGTTAAGAAATAGATTAATAGAGGCGGCTAGGTGGTGTAGTGGATAAAGCACCGGCCCTGGAGTCAGGAGTACCTGGGTTCAAATCTGGTCTCAGACACTTAATAATTACCTAGCTGTGTGGCCTTGGGCAAGCCACTTAACCCCATTTGCCTTCCAAAAAAAAAAAACCTATAAAAATAAAAAAATAAAAAAAAATAAAAAAAGAAATAGATTAATGGATTATTGGGTTGGGATGGATTCAAAAGAAAGTTCTGTAAAGGACTATAGCAATCTACTATTTGAAACACCCACCTTCTGGGATAAGAACTCATTACTTGAAAAAAAATTGTCAGGAAAACTGGAAAACAGCATGCCAAAAACAGGGTAGAGGGCCACATCTCATACCCTATACCAAAGCAATCTCCTAATGTATATAGAATTTAAATACAAAGAGCAACGCCATAGATAAATTAATAGACCAAGAAATACTCTATCAATTAGATCTGTGGAAATTGAATAAATTTATGATCAAAGAAGAATCGAGCATGTTATAAATGATTTTGAATATATTAAATTAAAAATTTTACTCTAATAAATTAATGCTGTGAAAATCAACAGGAGAGAAGAAAACTGGGAAACAATCTTCAGAACTAGGAGTTTTGATAAAGATCTCATTTTGAAAATATGTAGAGAATTACATCAAATTTATAAGTTACAAATCATTCCTCAATTGATAAATGGTCAAAAGAAATGAACAGTTTTCAAAAGGAGAAATTAAAGCTTCATATAATCATAATTTGCAATTCTTTGCCACTACAAAAAGAGCTGTTATGAATATTATGGAACATGTAGGACTTTTCTCATTTTTTATAATTTTTTCTGGTTAGAATCCTAGATTTGAAATTGCTAGATCAAAGCACATGAACAGTTTTATTACTCTTTTTGGCATAGTTCCATATTGCTCTCCAGAAAAGTTGGATCTATTCACAACTCCACCAGCAATGCATCAATGTCCCAATCATTCCAAAACCTCTTCAACATTAATTATCTTCCCTTTTTCTCATCTGGGCTTATCTGATAGGTGTGGTATAATACCTCATTATTGTTTTAATTTGCATTTCTATAATCAATAGTGATTTGGAGCATTTTTTCCATATGATTATATAGAGCTTTAATTTCATCATTCTGTTCATATCCTTTGACAATTTATCAATTATGGACCCCATAAAGTATTAAATGAAGCCTCTACACAGACATTCAAGCTATATATCACAGCCAAAAAAAGTGAAACTAATTTTTTTTCTTGGGTTATCATGGAGAGATACAAAAGTTTTTGATGATAACTATTCATTAAAATGTAAAATTGAGGTAAGGGATGTTGATGATTGAGAAAAATCAAGAAACAATAAGCAAAACCAAAAGAATGAAAAAAAGAAGAAAATGTGAAATATATCATTGGAAAAACAGTTGTGCTGCAAAACAGATCAAAATGAGATAATCTAAAAATTATTGCGTTACCTGAAAATAATAACCAGGAAATTAATATAGACATAGTCTTTTTTTGCCTTTTCAAGAAAGTGGGGTTAAGTGACTTGCTCAGGGTCCCAAAACTAGGTAATTATTAAGTATCAGAAGCCATATTTGAACCCAGATCCTACTGATTCCAGGTCTGGTGCTCTCTCCACCACACCACCTAGCTGCTCCTAGACTTCATTGTTTAACAATTCTCTAAGAAAATTATCCTGATATCCTAGGAACAGGGACTAAAATTGAATTGAGATACTCCATGATCATCTCCTGAAAGAGATCACCCCCACCAAATTTCCCTGGAATATTTTAACTGAATTTCAGAACTCACAAGTCAAAGAGAAAAATTTTACCATGAGTCAGAAATAAGTGATTCAAATATTAAGGCACTACAGTCAGTTTAAAATAGGATTTAGCAGCTTCTTCTTTAAGGTCTCATAGTGCTTGGATTATGATATTCTGGAAGACAAACTCAGATTACAACCAAGATTCAATTATCCAGAAAATCTGAACATCATCTTTGAGGAGAAAAGATGAAAATTCAAAGAAATGGGGACTTTCAAACTTTTCTGTTGAAACAACCAGAACTGAACAGAAAGTTTGATCTTTAAGTATAGGACTCAGGTGAAACAGAGAGAAGGTGTATGGGAAGAATAAAATATGATTGATTTAATGACGTTGAACTGGTAATATTGCTGCCTGACATAGCACATATGAACCTTCTCTTTGGTTAGACCAGTTAGATTGGCATAAATAGACAAGGCACAGGAGAGAGCTGAATATGAAGGCATAATATAGCATAAAGATGGAGTCAATGCGTGAAAAAATAATGTATGAGAGAAAGGGAATGGGTAAAAGTTTCAAAAAAAGCTTTTGCAATGGAGGGGAAGGAAGGCAATTGTGGAGGAATGAGTGAATCTTCATTCTCATTGAAATTGTTTCAGAGGTGCGGCTAGGTGGCGCAGTGGATAAAGCACCAGCACTGGAGTCAGGAGTACCTGGGTTCAAATCCAGTCTCAGACACTTAATAATTACCTAGCTGTGTGGCCTTGGGCAAGCCACTTAACCCCATTTGCCTTGCAAAAAAAAAAAAACTGAAAAAAAAAAGAAATTGTTTCAGAGAGGAAACAACATACATGCTCAATATGGTATAGAAATCTATCTTACTTTAGAGGGAAAAAGAGAGGAAAGCGATGGGAGAAAGGGGACAGGGAGAGGGAGAGGGAAGGGGGGTTGTAGATGACAGACTACAGGAAAGATTATGGGAAAGGGCAGTCAGATACAACACACTTTTGAGGAGGGAAATAGTGAAAGGAGAGAGAGAATAAAATAAATAGGAGTAGGTAGGAATAGAATCAAGGTAAGTACAATTAGTAATAGCAACTCAACTATGGGAAAAATGATATTGTAGCAACTTCTCTGATGGGCAGATGATAAAGAAAATGATCGATCCCAGAGAAAGAGTTGATATCTGAACCCAGAATGTAGTACATTTTTTCTCACTTTTTTATTCTTGTGGTTTTTCTATCTTTATTGGGAGTTGTATTATGTTTACTTTTACAGAAATACTATTGAAGTGATATGAAAATAAAGAAATAAGTATTTTTTTAATTCTTATAAAGACCTACAATGAACAGAACATCTGATATTTAATACAAGATGCAATAGATGCATAAAAAGGTAAATGGAGAAAGGGGAAAAACTTAATCAAAAACAATTAACTGTATACATACCTACAAGGGTAAATAATACACATAACCCTTGTGAATTGCATTTGTCTTAGGAAAGTTAAAAAGTTGAATATATTAGAAAGAATTATACTTAGAGGATGTGTGTATAAATGAGACATGAATATGATGTTGATTTTTCTGGTAGCATTTAGTAAAGAGAAAGAGGGAAGGAGAACACAGAGGTTCTATAAATAATTAAATCGTGAATTGACCTTACTTTACTAGCTACTTTAGTTAAGGAGGGTTGTAGAACAATTTAGACATAGGCTGGGAACTTACTTAGAAGGATCACAAATAAATATATTGGGAAGTGATTTTGCCTTATTATATTTTTTAGCAAACAAGGCTTAGTTACAGTGCTATTGTTGGAGAGCTAAAGTGACAGAGGGAGACAGTGTGCATGATAATTTGATTGGAAGGGCTTTTGGCAATTATTGGAGTCCTATAGTGACAGACGAAGAGAGTGTACTAAGAGGGACTGGACATGAAAAGAACATGAAGCAATTTTGTTTTGCTTGGTACTTTGGCTTCAATTGAAGGGAATGTATTTTGTGAGGAAGATATAAATTGTTCATGAAATGATTTGACTGCATGATACTTTAACTCATGAGAATTGGGTATACATGGAGGATACTTGAAAAAGCATGGATTGTATAAATCAATGATAATTTGATGTGATTTTGGACTCTTGAGAAGGGTATTTCTAATAGAATGGAAGAGGGCAGTTTACTTAGTGAATTGAGGTAATGCTGCATTTCGATCAAACAAGCAAGTAATCAATCAATTTTGATAGTTGCATTTCTAATAGGAAAGAGGAAAAAAACTATATTTTGACAAAGGAATTGAAAGTACAAGACAGGGTTATAACAGTAAAGCTGTAAAAAAAAGTACTAAACTAAGAAAAGGTTGGAAATGATGGTTAAATAACACTAGTTGAAGAGGCACAAAGACCTATTGTAGTAGAAGGAAAGTAGGGAAGACATGAATACTGAGCAACAAATTTGGGCCAATTGGGTTTAAACATCTATTCCACTCCACAAAGAAGTAGGGAGGGCAGGGAGAAGAAAAAGAAAAGGGAAGAAGGGAATTATAAAAGAGGTAAAGGAAAAAGTAAAGTAAAAGTTAAAAATAAAAGAAAGTTAAAGGTGAAAGGGAGCAAAATGTTGGTGAGGCTACTAGGAAAGGAAAGAGAAAATTTATATATGAGGAAAGAGAGCATGGAGGGAAATACAGAATTAGTAATTAAATTTTAAGGGGATGGACTCTCCCATAAAACATAAGTGAATAATAGAATGGATTTAAAACCAAAATCCTGCAGTATATCCTTGACAAGAAACACATTTGAATTAGAGAGGCAAAAACTGGAGCAAAGTACATTATGCTTGAGTGGGATGAAAAAAAAGCAGGAGTAGCAATCCTGATCTCAGCCAAAGTAAAAGCAATAACAAATATCTTTAAAAGGGATAACGAAGTAAACTACAGTTTCTTAAAAGGAACTCTAAGCAATGATGAATTACATGAACTTATGCTGATTGAAAGCAGAACCAAGAGAATGTTGCACATATTAACAATTATATTTTGAATTATCAACTATGATGAATGCCAACTCCTCTCAGCAGTGCAGAGTACTGGGTTATCCTTGATAGAATTGCTATGGACAACACCATCCACATCCAGATGAGAAAAAATATCCACAGAATTTGAATGAACATTATATTCAGTTTTAAAATTTTTATGTTTTTTCTTCCAATTCCCCTATTTTTTTTTCTTTCCCCTTAATTCTATTTCCTCATACACAAAAATCACTAACATACAAACATGTACATGTACAATGTTTGTTGGACTGTTCACCACTGAAGGGAAAGGGATATGAATGGAAGTTAGTAGGAACAACTTATAGATTTGCAAATGCAGGAATATTGAAAAATTTCCATATCTTGTAATTAGAAAAAAAGAATAAAATATCACTCACAAATAAAGAAATGTTTACATTTTTGCCATTACCAGCACCTCCATCATAAAAAAACTACAATATTGTCAATTTGGGGCAAGCACATTAGATTCTATGAAAGAATCAAAAGATTCAGAGAAAGGTAGGAGATATTCTCTGGGGGAATTTATCTTTCTTTCCTTCTTTCTTTCTTTCTTTCTTTCTTTCTCTCACTCACCCCTCAACTTTCCACCTTCCACTCCAATGCAAAAGCTTTTTCTTGCCTCTTTTGTATGAAATAACTTTCTTCATTCTAATTCTATTCTCCCCTTATTCCAGTACATTCCTTTCTCCACCATTAACTACATCATTTTAATTTTCATTCCACCTTACAAGTTCAAATTCAACTCTCTCCTGTACGTTGTCTATGTATGCTCTTTCTAATTGCCCTAATAAATGAGAAGGTTCATATGAGTTTTCAGGATGATCTTTTCATGCAGGAATACAAGCAGTTCATCTTTACTAAGTCTCTCCTTATTTGCCCTTCTCATCTACCCTCTAGTTACTTCACCTGAGTCCTCCATTTGAAGATCAAACTTTCTGTTTAATTCTGGTCATTTCATCAGGAAAGATTGAATGTTCCCTTTTTTTTTGCTGAATGTTCATCTTTTCCCCTCAAAGTGAATGTTCAATTTTGTTGGATAGTTGATTCTTGGTTGTATTTCAATCTCTTTTGCCTTCTGAAATATCATTTTTCCATGTCCTGTGAGCTATAATATAGAAACTACTAAATCTTGTGTTATTCTAACTGAGACTCCATGATACTTGCATTGTTATTTTCTGGTTGCTTGTATTATTTTTCTCCTTGACTTGAGAGTTCTGAAATTTGAGAGATAATTTTTATAAATAATTCAACAGATTCTGTAGGGTTTTTGTTTGTTTATTTGTTTTTAGTTTTGTTTTTCTTTCTCTGGATGGAGATAATATTGTCCATAGGCAGTCTAATATGGTTGTCCTAGCTCTCTGAACTGCTGAAAGGAGGTACTTCCACCAAGTTTGATCGTTTCACAATGTTTTTAATGTGTACATTATTCTCTTGGTTATACTCCCTTAATTCAACATCAGATCCTGTAACTCATTCCATGTATCTCTAGATTCTGATCATTTAAGCTTTCTAATAGAACAAATAATATTTCATAGTATTCATGTACCATAACTTGTTTAAACATTTCCCAATTGATGGGCAGCCCCTTAATTTTCAGTTCTTTGCCACTACAAAAAGAGCTGCTATAAATATTTTGGAATATGTGGGACTTTTTTACATTTTTATTGTTTCTTCTGGATATGGGTCTAGAATTCAAATAGCAGGGTAAAAGGGAATGAGCACTTTTATTGCTCTTTGGACATAGTTCCATATTGTTCTCCAGAAAGGCAGGATCACTTCACAACTCCACCAGCAATACATCAATGTCTTAATATCCCATAAGCTTTCTAGTGTTGATCATTTTCCCTTTTTCTCATCTTGACCGATCTGGTAAATGTGAGGCAATATCACATAATTGTTTTAATTTGCATTTCTCTAACAAATAATTATTTGTAGGATTTTTTCATGTGATCATATAAAGCTTTAATTTCTTCATTTGAAAACTGTATGTTCATATCCTTTGGCCATTAATCAATTGGGTAATGACTTGCAACCTTATAAATTTGATACAATTTTCTATATATTTTAGAAATGAGAGCTTTATCAGGACTCCTAGTTGTGAAGATTATTTCCCAGCTTTCTACTTTCCTTTTAATTTTGACAGCATTCTTTTTATTATTGTAAAATTATTTTCACTAAATATTGTCAAAATCATTCATTTTTCATTTTATAATGTACTGTTTCTTGTTTCACCATAAATTTAATCCCTTTCCATAGGTGATAAATAATTTTTGATCTATTAATTTATTTATGGTGCCACCCTTTATGCCTAAATCCTGTCCCAACTTTGTTCTTATTTTGGTATAGGGATGAGATATGCCAAGATTTTGCCATATTATTTTCCAATTTCCCAACAATTTTTGTCAAATAGTGAGTTCTTATCCCACAAGATGATATCTTTCGGTTTGTCAAACAGTAGATTACTGCAGTCATTTGCTGCTGTTACTTTTGAACCTCTCCTAATTCACTGATCCATCACCCTATTTCTTAACCAGTACCAGACAGTTTTGATGCCTGCTGCTTTCTAATATAGGTTTAGATCTAGTAGAGCTAGGTCACCTTCCTTTATATATTTTTAATCAATTCCCTTGCTATTCTTGCCCTTTTGATGCTCCAAAAGAATTGTGTTACTATTTCTTCTAACTCAGTAAAATAGTGGAAGTTTGATTGGTATGGAAATGAATAAATAATTTAATTTGGGTAGCACTGTCATTTTTATTATATTAGCCCAACCTAACAATGAACAATTGAAACTTTTCCATTTATTTATATTTGACTTTATTTGGGTGAGAAATAACTGTCTTTATACAATTTCTGGGTTTGTCTTGGGAGGTAGATTCACAAGTATTCAATGTTATCTAATGGTACTTTCAATGGAATTTCTCTTTCTAAATTTTGATCTTGATCTTTACTGTTTATGAATAGAAATCTAGAGGATTTATGTTGGTGTATTTTACTGAATTTGTTTATTGTTTCAAGGAGCTTTTTAGATGATTTTCTTGGGTTTTCTAATTATACCACCATATCATCTGCAAAGAATAAAGGCTTTGTTTCCTCATTTCCAATTATGATTCCTTTAATTTCTTTTTCTTCTCCAATTGCTACAGCTAGCATTTCTAATACTATATTAAAGAGTAATGCTGGGGACAGCTAGGCAGCACAGTTGATAGAGCACTGGCCCTGGAGTCAGGAGGACCTGAGTTCAAATTCAGCCTCAGACACTTAATAATTACCTTGCTGTGTGGCCTTGGGCAAGCCACTTAACCAAATTGCCTTTCAAAAACCTAAAAAAAAAACAAGTAATGCTAATAACGGGTATCCTTATTCCACCCCTGATTTTATTTGAAATGCTCTGAATTTATGTCTATTACATATAATATTTGTTGATGATTTTGAAAGGATACTATTTATTATTTTAGGGAAAACTTCATTTAGTCCTAAACTTTCTAAGGTTTTTTTTTTTTAAATAGGAATGGATGTTGTATTTTTTCAAAGGCTTTTTAATATCTATTGATATAATCATATGATTTCTGTTGGTATTGCTATTAATATGTTCAATTATGATGAGACTTTTCCATCCCCGCCTACCTGAAATGAATCTTACATGGTCATAGTGTATTATCCTAATAGTAACTTGTTGTAATCTCATTGCTAAAATTTTATTTAGGATTTTGCATCAATATTCATTAGGGAGGTTTGTCTATAAATTTCTTTGTCTGATTTGGTTATTTGTAATTTAGGTATCAGTACCATGTTGGCATCATAAAAGGAATTTGGCAAAAGTCCTTCTCCTATTTTAACTAGTTTATATAACTAGTTTTAGCTATAATTATAATCATTTTTTTATCTTATCCCCTGTTCAAATTCATCTGGACCTGGAAATTTTTTCTTTGGAGTTTATTAATGGTTTCTTCAATTTCTTTTTCAGAAATGAGTCTATTTAAGTAATTTGTTTACTCTTCAGTTAATCTGGACAGTTGTATTTTTTATATATTCATGCATTTTACTCAGGTTATTAAGCTCATTGGCACACAATTCAGGAAAGTAGCAACAAATTATTTCATTAATTTCTTCCTCATTGTTGCTTAGTTTACCCTTGGAGTTTTTGATACTGGTAATTTTATTATTTTCATTCTTTATATAAAATCAGAATAAGCAAATATTTGTCTATTTTATTCACTTTTATGTAAAATCAGTCCTTATTTTTCTTGCTTTCAATTTTATTAATCTTTCTCTCTTGATTTTCAGAAATACTAATTTGTTTTTTATTTTGGGCTCTTTAATTTGTTCTTTTTTCTAGCTTTTATAGTTGCATATGCACTTCATTGATCTCCTCTTTCTCTTTTATTCATATAGGCATTTAGAGATATAAAGTTTCCCTTCAAAATTGACTTGGCTGCATCCCATAAATTTTGGTATCATGTCTCATTAGTATCTTTTTCTTGGATATAATTATTGATTATTTCTATTTATTCATGTTTGATCCACCAATTATTTAAGATAAAGCTATTTATTTTCCAATTAGTTTTTGGTTTATCTTTCCAAGACCCTTCATTACATGCAATTTTTATTGCATCATGGTTCTTTCTGAATTTTATTATAAGGGTTATGGCTCTACAATACAAGTTTGGTAATGGTGCCATGAACTGCCTAGGAAAACATATACTTTTTTTTAGTCCCATTAATTTTTTTCTAGAGATCTATTATCTCTAAGTTTGCTAAGATTTCATTCACCTTCTTAACTTTCTTTTGTTTATTTTGTGGCTAAATTTATCTATCTCTGAGAGAGGGTGGTTGAGGTCCCCAATATTAAAGTTTTGCTGTCTATGTTTCCTTGTAATTCACTCATCAGTTTGTTCTCTAGGAATTTGTATGTTTTACCACTAGATGTAGACATGTTATAGTTTCATTACCAATGATCCTTTTTAAGAAGATCCCTTCTATGGCGGCTAGGTGGCATAGTGGATAAAGCACTGGCCCCGGAGTCAGGAAGTACATAGGTTCAAATCTGGTCTCAGACACTTAATAATTACCTAGGTGTGTGGCCTTGGGCAAACCACTTAACCCCATTTGCCTTGCAAAAAACCTAAAAAAAAATATCCCTTCTAATGAGATAGGTTTTTGCTTTTTCTTTAAGAGAGATCAGAATTGCTACCCCTATTTATTTTTTGACTTTGACTGAGGCATAATATATTTTCCTCCATCCTTTTACCTGTATGCTGTGTGTATCTCTCTGCTTCAAATGGGCTTCTTGTAAACAACATATTGTAGGATTCAGGTTTTTAAATTCTGCTATCTGCTACCCTTTAATGGGGCAATTCATCCCATTCACATTTACCATTACGGTTACTAATTATGTATTTCCCTCCATGCTCTTTCTCCATTTATATTTTTCTCTTTCCTTTCCTCTTGTTCCTCCTCGACAAATTTTTACTCCCTTTCCCCTTTAACTACTTTTTTAATCTTTCAGTTTTTCACTTATACCTTTACCTTCCATTTTATCAGTCCCTTCTTCCCTTATATTTCCTTTTCCCCATCCCACCCTTCCCTATATATTATGATAGATTTTTAAAGCAAAGTGGAAATGTATCTTATTCCCTCTCCAGACCAAATCTATTAAATAGAATGTAATAACTGTTCACACCCTCTTCTTTTCCTTTAATATTGTAAATCTTTGTTTCTCTTCACCTGGTTATTCATTTCTCAAGTACTGTTAATCAAACATTATCAATCACAGTTTGATTACCTGATTGCTTGATAAGCTCATATGGTAATCAAAATATCATCACAGATTGATTGATTGGTAAACAGCATTGTCTCAAATTACATCAAACTATAATTATAATCATTTTTTTATCTTATCCCCTGTTCAAGTCCCCTTCTAGGACACACAGTGCTCCTGAGTCAAAGTATCATCCAATGCCAAATAATTTCTTGAACTTTTTGTGTCCTTCTGCTCAGTTCTATTTTCTCTCACACTTTATACTCCCTACCCACCCAGGGTACTTAACCCCTTGTTAAGTGAAGTAACTCAAACTATGATGTAATTAACTATATGAATCTTAAAGGGCTCTAAAGTCTGGGAGACTCTGGGAGTCTCTTTTGAGACTTACAAATGATTGTAAGTTAGGAGAGACAATGATTCAGGACTGCCCAGTTCATGATTCTCTTCAGACAAAGTACACAGTAGAGTTAAAATGAGTCAAAGGATAATGATACACTTAAGTTTAAAGTTAACAGCCTTGCTTTTATCTGGACTTTTTGTATCAAACATAGTGAAGTCATTTTGGACCTCTTCAGTGGAGAGACAAGACCCAAATATACCCATATTCTTATATCTTATAACACCAATTATGTTAGACCCTTTAATATTTCTAAGAGAAATAAAGTTCAAATGTTACATATTTAAGGGTGATAAACAATTTGATGATCTTTACCACAATTTCTTTTGTATTCTGTTTTACTTCCCCTTTTCATTTACCTTTTTATGCAGCTCCTGGATCATGTATTTGGTGATTGAATTCTATGTTTAGTTCTGGTCTTTGTGTCAAGAAATTCTGAAGCCTTCTATTTCATTGAACATCCATCGTTTTCCCTGTCACTGTATACTGAATTTTGAAGGGTAGTTAATTCAAGGTTGTAATCCCAGGCACTTTGCCCTCCAATGCATGGTATTTCACATCTTCCAGTTTTTCTTTATTGAAGCTGATAGGTCCTATGCAAGTCTAATTATGTTTTCCTTGTGTTTGAATTGCTTTCTCTTTGCTACTTGAAATATTCTCTCCTTTACTTGAGAGATCTGGAATTTGACTATAACAACCCTTGGAGATTTTACCATGGGGGTGACTCTTTCTGGAAGGGTTCTGTGTATTCTTTAAATAGTCATATTTTCTTCTTGTTCTAGCAGATTTGGACAGTTTTCCTTAATAATTATCTACATGATGTTATCCAGGTTCTTTTTTGTTTGATCTAGACTTTGTGGTACTCTTGATGATTCACAGATTGTCCCTTCTGGATGTATTTTCCGCATCATTTGTTTTCTCTAAAAGGTCCTATGTTTTCTCCAATTTTTTTCTGCCTTTTTATTTTGTTTAAATGGAATCTAATAGTCTGGTAGATTCACTGGTTCTATTTGTTCAATTCTAATTTTTACAGTTTTATTTTCTTCAATTACCTTTTGTATTTCCTTTTTAATGGTTTTTAATTCTCTAGTCAACTTTTCATAATTTTCCTACAAGACTCTCATTTCTTTTTTTGTCATTTTTCTTCTGTCTCTCTTTTTTAGTTTTTAAAATCTTTTTTTTAATTCTTCAATGAGTTTTTGTATTTGAGCCCATGTCATTGAATTTTTTGAGACAACCCCTGTGAGTGAATTTTTCACTGATTTCTTCTTCAGACATGGTATTGTTAACATCTTTGTCTATAATGTAGTTTTCTATACTGAGAGCTCTTTTTAGCTTGTTTTTGCTCATCTTTGTTGTTTTAGCTCTGCTCCTAGGGTATAGAAAATATAGAGTATAGATTCATGCTTTTCAGGCTGGTTCTGGGGTCTGATCCCTGGCTTCTTGTTGGCCAAGAGGTTGTTTATGCAGTACATGCCTTGCCTTTGTAGAAGTTTATTTCCCCCTTTGTGTCTATGAAGTGGTTTTTTCCCAAACCATTTGTGTGTTTTGAAGCAGTGTTCCCAGTGTCCAGATTTTATTTGGGGTTGGGATCCTCCCTGCTGATTTGATATCTAGTTGCCACAACCTCTACTATTGTCAAGCCATCATAACCTGGTTTGCACTGTAGCTAAAAGCCTCCTGCTAGATTTCCATCTCTCCTGCCTTCTGCGATTTATTTTTCCCTTTCCCCCCAGGTAATGGGATAGGAGATAGACATTCACTGAAGATGCTTCATGATGTCTGCCACCGAAAACTTCTTTGAAACTTCTCTTTTTCTTGGTGGAATTTGTAGCTTGAATGTTAGAATGGAAACTTCATTTATCTTTTTTAGGTAAAAGCTCTGGGAGCATATAAGTTTAATGTTGCCATCTTGGCTCCACCCCAGAAGTCTTATAGACTTTTTTAATCCTTTTATAATATAAACTTCCTGCAAACTTTCCAAGTTCTGTTAGGCTGGAAAACTGCTTTACTTAGTATTTTTTTTAGTTCAGTCACTCTATAATTTGGTCAGATTCATTATTTAAAGGTATTTGGAGAGTTTTCAGGGAGACCTCACTGGGAGTTCTTGCCTTTATTCTGCCATCTTTTTTCTGTCCCTCTGGAGTAATTTCTAGAGGGCCATTGAGCACTGGAGGAATAGGAAGGACTAAAGAATTAAATTCTGATTATACAAAAAATAATAATTGCAGAGATTTCATTAACCATTTTCATTAACCACTAATACATCTATTGCAGTTTTGTTATTTTGTTCCTAACTTTCATAGTTTCCCTATTAAAAAATCTTTCATAATTTTCCTATAAAATTATCTTGAGACCATCTGATATTTTAATGTTTTTGTTTTTTAATATCTTCCCTAGTATTAAGCAGATGGAAAAAGATATATTTTTACAGCTGAAATGAACAGTTATGATAATACAAATTTCTTCTTTAGAATCTCTGACAGAATTCTTGGGACTACTCCAAGAAAGAAATGGATGGATGTGATTTGAATTTCTTCCTTTTCCTGACTGTTTTTGATTATTTGATTTGATTTGACATCTTTTGATTCCACAACATATGTAATTTATTTTAGTATTGAATATGATAGCCAATATTTAATAAAAATGTTCTTTTACTTAAGTAACAGAAAGTGCTCATGGATAGGTTTGGCTAAAAACACATATATATGAAGACAATAATATAAATAATATAAGAATAACAAATTAAATCTTATATGACTCAAACTATCATAGGGACATTTTATACATATTCATAAAATAACAAAATTCATTTGGAGGAACAATACATAAAAAAATCAAGGACAGCAATGAAGCAAAATTAAACTAGGAATGGAAAAATAGTACAAATTATACGAAAAATCTTTATCTTTAAACTTGTTTTGTACCAATTGGAAAGTAAATTTGTGGAACAGAATAGCCAAACGAAAATAAGAAATAAAGGAATTAAGCAACAAAATACTTAACAACACCAAAAACTGTACTTAAGAGATGACTTACTCCCTATTTGATAAGATCCCAGAAAAAAGGAAAAGACTGACAAAAATTAGACTTAAGCAAATATGTTTTACTATATTAAAGTTTAAAATGCAGACATGACTTTAACATTAAAGATCAGGTATGGTTAGGAAGGACAGATAATTCATATAGTGTTTCATATAAAGGGTTTTTTGGATGCATTAATGGATTTTATACATTTTTCCTGTTTCTCTTTTTTATTTTCTTATGTTTGCTTTTTTTGCTGTTGTTGCAAGACATGACTCTGATGAGTCATCCTGAAAGAAGGATGAAAAAGAAAACTAGGTGTTACTGAAAGAAAATATGTCCATTAATGCTTGAAAAATGATCTTAATTTTTTTGTAGTTAGTCTTATGTGTCCATACATTTGAGAAACATTTTTCTCTTTGTAATTCTTTTTCTACAACATAGTTTATTTGTTGACTTTTCAAACATATTTTGGAGATTCACATGTTGACATGTCATATATAATCTTAGAAAGAATGGATTGGTTCTAGTATATAATTTTGTACAATTTATTCTGGCTTTCTAATCATTCATACTGTTTTAAAATTTTCTTATGTCTGATGATTTTCTATGCAGCTTCTACGATTTCTTATAAAGTTCTATTTATAAATAAATCTTAACTATTTAAGATGTATACTCTTTAATTTCTAGTAGTAGCAAACCGGCACTTCTCCTTGGAAAAACAGCTATGATAAATCTCTAGCATACTAAAACATCAGTTCAATACATTGTTAACAAAAGTCCATATAGTTAATTTTTTTTATTTTTTCCTGTTATCAAAGTATGACTATAAGAAATGAACTATAAGGAAAGTTGAGCACTGCGGAATCAACACTTTAAATTGTGGTACTGTGAGAAAATTTTGAGAGACCTTTGGAAGGCAAGGCAATTGAAGTAGTCAATAATCAAACAAATTAATTTAGACTATTCACTGGAAAGCAAAATAGCAAAGGTGAAACTTAAATACTTTGACTATATAATGAAAAAATGGGGGTCAGTGGGAGAGTCCCTGATGCTGAGAAAGACTGAAGGTAAAAGGAAAAGAAGATGTCAGAAGATGAAATGCATAGATAATATCTTGGAGGCAATGGACATGAACTTGGAAAGACTTCAAGAAATAATAGGGGATAAAAAAGTCTGATATCTATGAAGTCACAAAAACTTTGGACATTACTAAATGACTGAAAAATAATTACAATTGTAGTGAATTGGGTGGCTAGGTGGTGCAGTGAATAGAGCACCGGCCCTGGAGTCAGGAGTACCTGAGTTCAAATCCGGCCTCAGACACTTAATAATTACCTAGCTCTGTCTCCTTGGGCAAGCCACTTAACCCCATTGCCTTGCAAAACACAAAACAAAACAAAAATGTAGTGAACAAACATTGACTCATTGTCATGAACCTCTCAAATTCTGAAAATTGATCCTTTAAGACATTTTTTCTCAATGTTGACTAATCTATTTTAAACTGTTATTCATGCTGATGGTAGCCATGTCGAATTTCTTCATTCTTTGATATGATCATGGTTTTTATTATTAAACGAAATGAAATAAAAGTTAGGCAAGTAATGTGCTTAGCTAGCACTTATACCTTTGAATAATACCTAACAACATTCAGGGAGACATTTACACTTTTCATAAACAGAGTGGTAAATGAGATCTCTCATTTTAAAATTGAGAATTTTAAGAGACAAGCAAGATTGCATGAATCAAGAGACCATGTAGTAATTCTAGATCTGCTTAAGACTTAATTTGTTACAATTTTCTTTGCCAATGAGAAGAATTTTTCAACGAAAAAAATAACAGAATAAACCTGTATGTTACAAAGTTGACACTGATATTTAATGAAATAAATATTTTCATCCTCAAGAGCTCAAGTCAGCTGACTTGAATAAACTATATCACTGAGTAATGATAGAATGACAGGTACAATTACTGGCTATGAGAACAAGAGAAAATACAGGCCACAAACCTGCAAAGTAAGAGATTTGCTGTGAATTAAAAAAAAAAGAAAACAGAGACTGCAAATTATGAACTTAAGGTATTAGGTTGCTAAAATTTATTATGTTATATCATATCATACCTATTATATTATATAGTCAGTTTTCACCAAAATTCTTAAATATATTTTAAAGGTATAGTTATTAAAAATGTAAGGAAAATCTGATTCAATGGTCATAAAACAAACTAGTATTATCAAGATCAGATCACATTAAAATCACATCCCATTCTTTTGGGTCATGGTGTAGAATTGGCAGATTTCCCTTTCCTCTTCTCTTTTAACATGGAAGCCTTATTAATTAGAATTGTCAAGATTCAGATAAACATATTTCTTGTCCTTCTTAAACGTACTCAACCTATGGTAAGAAGTTTGTCATTCCTTTATTTTAAAACATGATTCAAAATTCAAAATTCAGTTCTCAGAAGTTAACTTTATTGCCAATTTTATATTTCTTAAATATATTTTTATTTCTTTCCTTTATTCTGAAAATTATTTTTTCTAACTTTCTTCTTTAGGACCAAGAAGAACAAGTCCACAATCTTTATTGTTATGGCAAAATCCTTTTAAGTAACTGAGTCTTAGTTTCCTTATTTATAAAACTGGTTATAAAATAGCTGGAATACTTTTGACCTACAATTATGAAAATTCAATATTTAAACTATGCTATGAATTTATATATATATATATATATATATGTTATATAATATAAGTTAGTACTGTTTTCCATGATAGTCTTTAAATTATTTTGAATCATAAAATAATCAGAATGAAAAGGGAACCTTGACATTCTTCTAGAAAATTCCCTTCCTCTTTTAGAGGAGAAGTATGAAGTCCAAATCTCCTCTTAACCAGGATTAGTCTATCAAATTTTTATATGGTACCTTTTCCAGTTCTCTACCTATTCTGGAGATTATTGTTGTAATGGACAAGACCATGAATTTGTTGTCAACAAGACCTGGATTCCAATCTTTCCTCAGACATTCATTAGCTCTGGAACATAAGACAAATTACTATGTTATCTAGATCTCATGAGTATAAAGAAATATGAATGAATGAGCTCTAATGTATTGTCTAACAATAAATTTGCAATTCCATAATTTTCTTATAGACTCAAACTTGTCAATGTCCTTCCTAAAATATTGCATACAGAACTTAATACAAAAACAATATAAAATGTAATCTAATTAGTGACAAGTGCTATAGAAAAAATATCTTTCTCTAAGTTTCCTTACTTGCCCTTAATGTAGAGTAACAGCACTGATATTTTGGCTGCCATTTATACTCTAATATTGAAGCCACTAGATGATGAATTAGAGCAAATGATTGACTCAGGGTCAAAAAGACCTGAGTTCATGTACTAATTCAGACAATAAGTGTGATGAATCTTCTTAAGTCAGTCATCTTCTGTCACTTTTAGTTGTCTCTTCTGGAAAAATATGGATAATAATATTACCTACCACATAAAGTTATTATATGGATCAAATGAAATATCATCTAAGGAGGTTTGAAAAACTTGAAGTTCTTTATGTATGCCTGTTATTTTTTTACCTTGAAATTTCCTGAATTATCTAATTTTTTTTCACTAAAACTTTTCATTTTGACCTTCAGGTTTGTTTTGTCTCTGCAGTTATATAAATATTAATAATGAAACAATAGCTTAAAAAATAAATTTTTTTCATGACAAAGTAATAAAAGTGTAAACAGCTATTTAGTAAGTGATTTCATTTGGTTGTGATTTTCAAATGGAAGTTGTTGTGACAGATGAATAACACGAAATATATTTGATATTGTCTTGGGTTACCTATTTGCTAAGAATAAAATGGTAACCCATGTGCAGTGAATTATTATGCACCAAGGTACTACTTAGTATATTACCTTTTCTTAGTCATTGAAAGGCACCCTAGAAAGTGTATTCAGAGCATGCTGGCAAATAATTTAGTTCTAGTGTGGTGCTAAGGTCATGGCATCAAAGTTAAAATAAAAAAGTCTCATTTTTTTTAATAACACTGATTTTGAATGCCTTAAAAATACAGTTTTCTCATTTTCTCATTTTCTCCAAGCAATCATTGCAGGAAAAATGGAGGTTTCATTATTTATTGATTAAACAAGAGCAAACTGAGTATAGAAAAGGTCAAAGCATGACCCAAAAGTAAGCAACTTAGGAAAATACAAAGTAAATGACCTGACCTCAGGTATAGTTATCTATTCTCTTGAATTTTTGCATTTTTGAAGTAAAAAGGGAAAAAAAAATATGAGTAATCCCAGAACATTTTCTTAGAGTACTTTGCTTTGCTATTTTTTTCTGTTTGTGTTTCTGTTAGAATTAATGCCACCAGTGATTCAGAAGATGATGTATCTTGTGAAAAGGTTACAGGCTGATAAGATCAAGACTGAAGCTGTATCCTATGAGAGCAGCATGATAATGATTTTAGAGGTCATAGATTCTCTGTAAATGTGCCATTTAATAGAAACCATGGAACTATTACTTTCAGTCAAGTGTTTTAATGATTCTGAAATTGTGTTTTCAAATAAGTAACTTCTGCTGATACAATCCCTAATCGTAATTAAAGTACATTAGAAACATGATAAACGGGTATGCTTGAACAAAGTAATGTAGAATAAAAATGAACTGATACACAGAATTTCCTTTTATTCTGATTTATGTTGGGTCATAAACTATAAGAACATTATATCTCCTTCCACAGGAAGCTCTTGATGTACATGAGGAATTTTTACTTAAACTTAGATATTGTCACATTACCCCTGAGCTTGCTGTCAATATAGCTCTAATATATTTTAGCACAGTACCAGGCCTCTAGTTCTATTGAGCTCTTTTCAAAGCCCATCTATTATGTACTAGGAAATAGTATACAAGCACAGTCTCTAAATTTTGAGAAAATGGACAAGCCACCAATGCAAAGGCTTGACAGAGGGGAAACATTATTTTAGATAACCATGGTATAATGAAATTAATTTTAAATATCATTTGAACCAAATCATTGACCCCCCAAAATCTGTTTTTATTTAATTCTTATTAATTAGTGAAAACTATCAAACCAATCTATATTTCCCCCACATCTTCATATTGACAAAGAACAAAATAACCAAAAATTTTCAGAAGCAGCATCTCTCTCTCTCTCTCTCTCTCTCTCTCTCTCTCTCTCTCTCTCTCCCCTCTCTTTGTCTCTGTCTGTCTCTCTCTGTATCTATCTTTGTCTCTCTGTCCTCTTTCTCTTCTTGGTAGTACACATGTACATGTGAAATTCAATGGAAAGATCATTAATCTCTCAGTCAATAAATTTTATTAAACTCCTACTATGTACCAAGCTTTATCCCCAGAAAACCTGATATCATATTCCTCAGCTTTATCATAAATTGGGTAATTTTGGGAGAGTAATATTTTTTTATTTTTGGTCTTCAGTTTCTTCAACAATACAATGGACAAGTTGGCATAGGAAAGCATTTAAGACTCCTTATGCTTCAAATCTAGTGTTTTGTGGCACAATAAACCCAAATGGAGGAGCTGAGACTAGCACAGTTGTCTCGAAATGGTCAAGGAGAAAAACAATCAGTTTTCAGCTAGTTTAATTAATCCAGAGCATGTTAGCTTTTTTATCAGAACTTGGATTCAGACACACACACACACACACACACACAAACTGGGTATGGTAAATTCTGTGGACCTTTGTTTATTTTTCTGTTTTTTCTTTCCTTTAATCCAAACTTGTAATTTCACTATTGTAGAGAACTTCAGATTTGGAAATTCCTTTGACTAATATAAGTTAGCATGTTCAATTTGAAGTATTAGGATTATTTGGAGGCATCAAGATATTAAGTGATTTGCCCAGTGTCATACTGCCAGAATGCATAAGAGGACTTATTCCTGAGTCCATGAGTTGTCCTCTTTCCTTCTCAAAAATGAAAATAACAATATATTATATGCAGCATATATTCCATTGATAGTTTTAGATGAATTAACTCACCATATAAATTTAGTAGTCAAATAGACTTGATCATTACTTTATCAAGAATTATAGTAATAGCTTTACCACAAACTTTTGAGGTTAGTTTAAGAGTGAAGATGTTAAGGAAGAGAATCAACACAACATAAAAAAATCATTGAGAATGACATCACAATTTCTGATCTGATTGGGAAATAGTAGATTAAAGCATTTGCACTATTCATCTCAAAATTTGTTTTCATAAAAGCTTATTTCCTGTTGCATAACATGAAAAGTGTTTTGTAATGAAGCCTCAGGATGTCTGTGACCTGCTTTCAGAAATAAAGTAATAGAATTTACTGGAAAAATTAATGGAAGAAATTAACAAAACAACGGTGATATTTTATTGAGCACACACAAACACACAAATACACATATACACACATACATATACACTCCTGACAGACTGATTACTGAAAGGTTTAGATAAATTCTCATTAGAGAGAACATTTGGCAATGTTATGACCTCAGTAAACAATCTTCAAAATAAAATTTGTGAGTGAGATTATATATGAAGATTAATCATTGAAAGGCTTTTAAAAAGTAAATATAAAAAATTAGAAAAATAAGTAAGTGATGTAAATAAGTTGATCTCTTTGATTGTTTTGAATAGGAAATCAAAGTAGCATTAATGCCTATTTCTTGACAAAAGTATGACAATTGAAAATTTGCCCTCAACTCAGACAGTCATTTGAGTAAAGAAGAAGTATTTAAAAATACTTTTCAGATATTTTTAGTGTTACAAAATTGTAGAGAATGCCAACCTGAGTCCCTGTCTTCTTGGACAGAAGACTTACTGTTGCCACTGTGAGCATTGTTATCTATAGGGAAATGCTAATTGGTCATTAATAGAGTTAATATTCAATTTTTTATTAAATTATTTTGAAGTTTTTTTTTTTGTAATTGCCAAGTCTTCATATGCTAATGCATGGTCTTTAACCTAATCTCTCTCTCTCTCTCTCTCTCTCTCTCTCTCTCTCTCTCTCTCTCTCCCATTCATAATTTCTCTTCTTCACACACTCCCACAGCATACACAATTGCTCACTCTCAAGTTTCCTATAACTTCTCACTCTTTTTTGACATTTATTTAGCCAAATTTCAAAAAACAATGTGTATTACTGCTTTTGAAATTTATGCAATACCCATGTAACCTCACACATTTTATTTCTGGAAGAGAATTAACTATTCTTGCCTAGCACCTCTATTCTACCAAACTTTTTATGCATCCTTCAGTGAGCACTTTATAGGAAATTAAATTTAACCATAACTCTTTGGAGATAAATGAATATAAAATAACATCTAGTTTTTAATTTTGTTTTGTTTTTCAAAAAGATTTAATTTTACCATCCTTTAAAATTCTATTTTTAACCAAAATAGTTCTTAGGAATCCTATTTTTTTTAACCCCAGACTAGTACTTTTTGGTATGACATTCCAAAGTAGATTGGCAACATATCTGAGGCTCATATTCATAAAAAGTTACCATGCAATGGGAGGCTAAAAAATTTCTCTGAAGTCACATAGCCTAAACATAATGGAGGCAGAATTTGAACCTTGATTTACCTACAGTGAGGCTAGTACTCCTAAAGAACCATATGGCTGGCATTCTGCATCCAAGAACAACAAAATGGTGTTTCTTCAAACCCCACAGTTTAACAAATATCCCCCAAACAGAATTTATGTGATAAAGATTACATAACATCAAATGGCTCCATGGTATAGATACACTTAGAATCCAAAAGAGGGTATTTTCTTTAAGTAGAAACTGATGCTCACTGACACTCGGTTCATTTACTACTCTTTCCCCACCAAGAACTTGCAATAAAACTAAGCTTTATATCCTGGTTTATCTCCCATTTTCCAGTATGATAGAACCCTCAATCCTACGTTGTGGAAGTGCCATCCTGAGCCTGTAATCCATGAGCTAGCTCTATGTTTGATGCGAACCAAAAAAAAAAAAAAAAAAAAAAGGACAATGATGGCACAGATCATCAGGAAAGAACATCAAATATTTACAAGGGCTGCAGTTGGGTCAGATGGAACACCTGACTAAAATAAAGGGAAAGCACACAGCAGCTAACTTTGGCCAGTTCTAACTATTCCAAAGAATTTAGAACAATGATCTAAACTTGTGAACTAAGAATCTCCTTGCTGAAATGCTTTGAGATCCATGCACCATTGAAACAACAGAAGGAAACAGTAAGGAAGAGAGTAATAAAAAGGGTAAAAATGAAGGTGAGTGTTTTAAAAGAGAAATGAGAATGATGAGAGCAGAGTTTATGTGCTGTGAAGCAAACATCATCAACAGAATTTGAAAGAAATTGAATCTGCAATAGTAAGCTTCAACAAAGAAACAAAGAAGTGTAAAGGGCAACTTGGAAATTAATAACAATAAATGAAAATGTGATGAGCCAAGATGGTAGAAACCAGGTAGTTACATGAACTCTCTCTTAATTTCCCTTAGAAGCAACAAAAAATGAAACCTTGAACATATTCTGTAGTGTCAAAATTCACAGAAAACAAAAAGATATACAGAGTCAAATAAATTTCCACCTTAAGACAACTTAGATGGACTTTAGGATATGTCTATTACACTCTGGTACTCCGGTAAAAGGAGATCACATCAGAGCCCAGTGCAGTGAGGGAGTAGAGAAACCAGTAGGAAACTCCAAGATACATCACAGATCAGAAATTGAAGTCTGTTAGGAGTGGTTAAGCAGGTAAGATACCCAGCAGCCATCTGTGAATCTTCCGGCACAGCAGACACAACTAAGGCAGTCTCCCTCCAGCTCAGGGAGCAAGCTACAAGCATCTGAGGGTCCAGTGCTGAAAGTCAGTGATCAGACACAAGAAACTTAGAACTTTGAACCCTATACCCTGAAGCAAGGTTATTTATTTTTTTGTTAATGTACCAAAAAAAAAAAAAAAAACCCAAAAGTCCTGACCATAGAAAACTACTCTGGTGACAGGAAAGATCAACATACAAACACAGAAGAAGAAATAAGTAGCAAAATGTTTAGATGTGAAGTCTTGAAAGGGAATATGGCTTTGTCTCAAGGACAAAATATTCTTTTTGAAGAGCTCAAAATGGATTTTTAAAATCAAATAGGAAAGACGGAAGAAAAATTGGAAAGAAAATGAAAGTTTGACAGAAGAATTATGAGAAATTGCAAAAGGTAGCACACAAATTGACAGAAGAAAACAGCTCCTTAAAAAATAAAATTGGTCAAATGGAAAAATAAATATCCCCTGTAGGAAACTGTAGGAAACTGTGATAAAAGCAGTATTGGTCATCTGGAAAAGGAAGTCAAAGCTAATGATATTATGAGGCATCAAGCATCAATCAAAAAAATTTAAAAACAAAACAGAAAAAATAGATGAAACTGAAAAATAGTACATTAGGAAAAAAATTGACCTGGAAAATAGATCCAAGAGAGATAAATTAAGAATTGCCATAGTGTCAGAAGCCCATAATCAAACAAGGAGAGTAGACAACATCTTTCAACAATTTATTGACTTTGGACTTCCGGCCAAGATGGCAGAGAGAAGACAAGCACAGTTCTAAAGTCTCCTGATCTCTTCCCCATCTATCAAATGAAACAAACCTCTTAAAAGAAATCTGAAACAGGAAACCCAGAAAGAAAAGCTAGGAGAGGAAAATCTACCTCAGGATTTGTCTCCCGCAGCAGCCTTGGCTGACTACCGGTAGGTGAGTCCGAGCACCCAGGGAAGATCAGCCAGACCAACAGCTGAATCATAACCGGGAGTCTGAAGGTCCAAGAGCCAGACCTGCTGGATCAGCAGTGGGGCTGGACGAAGGGGGCTTGGGTCCGTGGGGAAGCAGAAGCGCTGGTGTTGTTGCTGTCCCCCTGGAGCTTGGGGAAGGGGCTGCGGGGAGAGGTCTGGGGCAGGACAGCTGTGGACACCATCCCTGGGCTCCTCAGGTTGGAAACTCTGAGCCCATGCCTCCATTGCACTGAGGCCTCCTCCCAAACAAATGCAAATTATTTCTGCCTCAGATCCAGGTGTGTGAGCAAAAGAACCAGCCCAGCTGAGGAATCACCTCAGGCCAGGGTAAAGCCCACCACTGATTGAAGACAAAAGAATTCAGTAGCTCCAATTCCCTCCCTCAAGCAAAGGGAGAAGGCCTTGCAACCAAGGTCACAGACACCCCAGAGAGGGCAACCAGCACCTCCTACTGGCCAGCCAGAGAAACTGCACTCAGTGAAGCCTTTAGAAATCCCAAGCCCAGGTGAACCAGGCCCACCCAACTCAAGGTCTTAGCATAATGAAGAAGGGTCAGCGGAAAGGTTGGTCCATATAAAAATTCATGGAATGGAAAGACCCCAAACCAGAGAGACCTGGAACATCTTAGGAGAATACAATATGGTCTCCAGCACAGAAAGACTTCCTTGAAGAAATAAGGAAGGAGTTTAAAAATCAACTGGAAAATTTGGGGGAGACAATTAATATCTTGCAACAAGAAAACAAAATCTTAGAAAGTACAATTGGACAAACACAAAAGGAGAATAAATCTCTCAGATCATCAATTGGACAATTACAAAATGAGAATACTTCTCTAAGATCTTCAAATGAGCAAATGCAAAAAGAAATTAATTCTCTCAAAACCTCAATTGGTCAAATGGAAAGCTCTTTCAAAAGTAGAATTGACCAATTGGAAAAGGTTAATGAACAAAACTGCTCCACCCAAAAAATAATGGAGTCTACAGAAACTAATGACTCCACGAGACAGCAAGAGTCAGTTAAACAAAATCAAAAAATAGAAAAAATAGAAGCAAATGTGAAATACCTCATCAACAAAACCACTGACCTCAAGAATAGATCCAGGAGGGGAAACCTGAAAATTATAGGACTTCCTGAAAACATTGAAGAGAAAAAAAGCCTGGACTTAATATTACAGGATCTAGTGATGGAAAATTGCCCTGACATCATAGAATCGGAGGGCAAAGTAGTTATTGAAAGAATACATTGATACCCACCGTAAAAAGATCCTAAAAGGAAAACACCAAGGAATGTTGTGGCCAAACTCCAGAACTATCAGATAAAAGAGAAAATCCTGCAAGCAGCCAGAAAGAAACAATTTAAATATCAAGGAGCCACAGTAAGGATCACGCAGGATCTGGATGCATCAACTTTAAGGGATCGAAGGGCATAGAACTAGATATTTCAAAGAGCATGGGAGCTTGGAATGCAGCCAAGAATCTACTTTCCTGCAAAGCTGTGCATTCTCTTCCAGGGAAAAAGATGGACATTTAACAAAATGGAAGAATTCCAAAAATTTCTGATGAAAAGACAAGAGCTATACAGAAAATTTGGATATCAAACAGGAGGTTCAAGAGACACATGAAAAGGTAAAAAAAAAGGGGGGGGGTGGTAAAAGGAAAAAAAAATGCAATCCAGCAAGTTGAAACTGGCTATATCCCAGCATGGGGTGGGTAGAGACTCTCATAAATCCTGAGAAATGTAGCTCTAACAGAGAGAATATACCCAGGCAGAAATGATGGATATCCATGACCTATCCATGAGACTGCTATCTAATGGGGTGTAACTGGCTTTAACTCCACTGGGGAGAAAGACTCTAATAACTCTCAGGAATTTTGACTATATTCAACAGAATATACTGAACTAGAAGGGATAGACACTCAGAATTTTCTATGACTTAGATAAAATGTTCTAAAAAAAATATACTACCTCCCTAAAAAGGGGGACAGGAGAGAGATGGGAGGAGGGAGGGGATTGAATGGGACAAATCTCATTACACTAAGAGGTACAAAAAACCTATGATAATAGATGGGAAGAAGGGAGTAGAGGAGAAACACCTGAATCTTCTTCTCATCAGACTTGGCTTAAAGTCAACCTACACATACTCAGTTAACTTCTAAAATATCTAACCTTTCAAGAAGTAAAAGGGGAAAGGGGGAGGGGAGGACAGAGAAAGCGAATCGGAGTGGAGGAAATAAGGGGAAATAACAAAAGGAAGGGAAGGGAACAGGGAAAGGGGAAAGAAAGGGGAGTGCGTGATATAGGAGGGTAAACACACTGAAGGGGGTGGTATTCAAAAACAAAATAATGGGGAATATGGATAAAAGGGGGGAAGGGGGAAAATGCAAACAGAGGGAAGATAGCACAGAGGGCAATAAAGAATTAGTAAATATGACCTTGAATGTGAATGGGATGAACTCTCCCTTAAAATGTAAGCAAATAGCAGAATGGATTAAAAACCAGAATCCTACAATATGCTGCTTACAAGAAACTCATTTGAAGCAGAGAGATACATATAGAGTAAAGGTAAAAGGTTGGAGCAAAATATATTTTGCTTCAGCTGAAGTAAAAAAAGCAGGGGTAGCAATCCTTATCTCAGACAAAGCAGAAGCAAAAATAGATAGCATTAAAAGAGATAAGGAAGGAAACTTTATCCTCCTAAAAGTTAGCATAGACAATAAACTCATTTCAATATTGAATATATATGCTCACAGTGGGACAGCACCCAAATTCTTAGAGGAGAAGCTTAAAGAATTACAGGAAGACATAGACAGCAAAACTCTACTAATATGAGACCTTAACCTCCCGCTATCAGATCTAGATAAATCAAATCATAAAACAAACAAGAAAGAAATTAGGGAGGCAAATAGATTGTTAGAAAAATTAGATATGGTAGACTTATGGAGGAAACTGAATGGGGATAGGAAGTAATATACCTTTTTCTCTGCAGTACATGGAACTTATACAAAAATTGACCATGTACTAGGACATAAAAACCTAATGATCAACTGTGGAAAGGCAGAAATAGTGAATACATCTTTCTCAGATCACAATGCAATAAAAGTACTATGCAATACTGGGCCAAGGAGATATAGACCCAGAGCAAATTGGAAACTGAATAACCTCATCTTAAGAAATGAATGGACCAAAAAACAAATTATAGAAAGAATTAACCATTTTATCCTAGATAATAATAATAATTAAACAACACACCAAAACCTATGGGATTCATTCAAAGCAACTCTCAGGGGATATATTATAGCTCTAAATGCTTATATGAATAAATTGGAGAAAGAGGAAATCAATGAAGTAAACATGCAACTAAAAAAATTAGAGAAAGAACAAATCATAAATCTCCAATCAAATACCAAATCAGAAATTTTAAAAATCAAAGGAGAAATTAATAAAATTGAAATCAAAAAACTATAGAATTAATAAATAAAACCAAAAGTTGGTATTATGAAAAAAACAACAAAACTGATAAACCTCTGGTCAATTTGATTAAAAAAAAGAAAGAAGAAAACCAAATTGCTAGTATTATAAATGAAAAAGGTGAACTCACCACCAATGAGGAGGAAGTTAAAGTAATAATTCGAAATTATTTTGCCCAACTTTATGCCTATAAATTTGATAATCTAAGTGAAATGGATGAATACTTTAAAAAATATAAGTTGCCCAGGTTAAATGAAGAAGATATTAAATACCTGACCAACCCTATCTCAGAAAAAGAAATTCAACAAGCCATTAGTGAACTCCCTAAAAAAAATCTCCAGGGCCTGATGGATTCACAAGTGAATTCTACCAAACATTTAAGGAACAATTGGTTGCAATCCTATATAAACTCTTTGGAAAAATAGGGAAAGATGGAACTCTGCCTAACTCTTTCTATGAAACCAATATGGTACTGCTACTTAAAGCAGGAAGAGTTAAAACAGAGAAAGAAAATAATAGACCTATTTCCCTGATGAATATAGATGCAAGAAGCCTAAATAAAATCAGCAAAACTACTACAACAAGTAATCACTAGGATAATACCTTATGATCAAGTAGGATTTATTCCAGGAATGCAGGGATGGTTAAATATTAGGAAAACTGTTAGTATACACAATTATATCAACAGCAAACCTATCAGAAATCATGTAATCATATCAATAGATGATGAAAAAGCTTTTGACAAAATACAGCATCTATTCCTCTTAAAAACACTAGAGAGTGTAGGAATAAATGGACTGTTCCTTGAAATAATTAGCAGTATCTATCTGAAACAATCAACAAGCATTATATTCAAAGGGGAGAGGCTAGAGGCATTCCCAATAAGATCAGCGGTGGAACAATCATGCCCATTATCACCACTACTATTCAATATTGTATTAGAAATATTAGGATAAGCTATTAGAGAAGAAAAAGAAATTGAAGGAATTAGAATTGGGAAAGAAGAGACAAAGCTCTCACTATTCGCAGATGACATGATGGTCCACCTAGAGAATCCCAAGAAATCATCTAAAAAACTACTGGAAACAATTAAAAATTTTAGCAAGGTTGCAGGTTATAAAATAAACCCTCATAAATCCTCAACTTTTCTATATATGTCTAGGAAGAAACAGCAGGAAGAGCTAGAAAGAGAAATCCCATTCAAAGTAACCTCAGACAGTGTAAAATATTTGGGAGTCTATTTGCCAAGACAGACTCAGAATCTTTTTGAAAACAATTATAAAACCCTTCTCACACAAATTAAATCAGATTTAAATAACTGGGCAAATGTCAAGTGCTCATGGATAGGGAGAGCTAATATAATAAAAATGACAATTCTACCAAAACTAAACTATCTGTTTAGTGCCCTACCAATTAAAATTCCAAAAAATTACTTTAATGAGTTAGAAAAAATTGTAAGTAAATTCATATGGAGAAATAAAATGTCAAGAATTGCTAGGAGATTAATGAAAAAAATGCAAATGAACGTGGCTTAGCACTACCCAATCTAAGATTATATTATAAAGCATCAGTCATCAAAACTGTTTGGTATTGGCTAAGAAATAGAGTGGTGGACTAGTGGAACAGACTAGGTGTAAAAGCATGAGAGGATTATAGTAATCTGCTGTTTGATAAACCCAAAGTGTCAGGCCATTGGGATAAAAACTCCCTCTTTGATAAAAACTGCTGGGAGAATTGGAAGTTAGTGTGGAAGAAACTGAGATTAGAGCAACACCTCAGACCCTTTACCAAGATAAAATCCAAATGGTTACAGCACTTAGACATAAAAAACAATACTATAAGCAAATTAGAAGATCAAGGACTAGTCTACCTGTCAGATCTATGTAAAGGGGAACAGTTTATGACTAGGAAAGTGTTGGAGAAAATCACTAAAAACCAATTAGATGATTTCGATTACAATAAATTAAAAAGCTTTTGCACAGATAAAATCAATGTAATCAAGATCAAAGAAAAGTAGTAAATTGGGAAACAATCTTTAAGACTAATGATTCAGACAAAGGACTCATTTCTAAAATATTTTAGAGAACTAAGTCATAGTTTTAAAAGAAAAAAACATTCCCCAATTGACAAATGGTCAAAGGATATGCTAAGGCACTTTACGGATGAGGAGATCAAAGTAATCCATAGCCACATTAAAAAATGCTCTAAATCATTAATTATTAGAGAAATGCAAATTAAAGCTTCTATGAGGTATCACCTCACACCTCTCAGATTGGCCAGTATGACCAGGAAGGATAATGATCATTGTTGGATGGGATGTGGGAAATCTGGGACACTATTACACTGTCAGTGGAGCTGTGAACTCATCCAGCCGTTCTGGAGAGCTATTTAGAATTATGCCCAAAGTGCAACAAAAATGTGCATACCATTTGACCCAGCAATACCACTACTGGGTCTATACCATGAAGAGATTAGGGAAAAGGGTAAAAACATTACTTGTACAAAAATATTTATAGCAGCCCTGTTTGTGGTGGCATAGAATTGGAAATCCAGTAAATGTCCTTCAATTGGGGAATGGCTTAGCAAACTGTGGTTTATGTATATCATGGAACACTACTGTTCTATTAGAAACCAGGAGGGACGGGATTTCAGGGAAACCTGGAGGGATTTGCATGAACTGATGCTGAGTGAGATGAGCAGAACCAGAAAACCCTGTATACCCTAACAGCATCATGGGAGTGATGTTCAACCTTGAAGGACTTGCTCATTCCATCAGTTCAACAATTGGGAACAATTTTGTGCTGTCTGCAAAGGAGAGTACCATCTGTATCCAGATAAGGTGCTATGGAGTTTCAACAAAGTACAGTGACTATTCCCTTTAATTTGGGAAAAAAAAAAAAACAGGTATCTTATAGTCCCTTCTTTCCAAGTCAAATGATAGAAATTATTTTACAAAGCTAGAATAAATACCCTCAAAATTCATCTGGAGGAACAAAAAATTCAAGAATAACTCTTTAGAACTATGTATCTATTAGGACAGTAGAAAGGAGTGTGCTTAGAGAGTGGTGTATGTCTAAGTTGATGAAGATGTGATTATATTAAACAAACAAGATATAAAAAAAGACATTAATCAAAGAAAAGTGAGGCAGAAGAGGGAAAATCACAACACATGTAGAGACTCAAAGGACTATTATAATAGACGAAAATAGGGAAGTAAGTGAGCATTGAATCTTACTCTCAAAAAATTTGAATCAAAAAGGAAATAAATGAATAGGAGAGAAAATGAAATAGGAGTGAAAAGGTAAAAGAGCCATGAATGATATACTTTTGGAGGGAGGGCATAAATTCAGAGAGGAAAAGGGAATGAAAAAGGTTGAATCAGAATGAACGGAAGGCACAATGAGGGAACTTATGGTCAAAAGCAAAATATTGGTAAAATAGGCTAGTGCAAAAGCACAGAAAAATATAAATGTAAGCAAAAAAGAGAATGAAGGGAAATACAAAACTACTGATCATAACTGTACATGTTAAAAAAATAAACTCTCCCATAAAAAGAGAGAGAACAAAGTGGATTAGAAACTGGAATCATGGCATTCTAACCAAGATGGCAGAAAGCAACCTGGCACTCTTTTAAACTCTTCTGACTTTCCCTCAGAACCAACAGGAATCAAACTTCTTAACAGAATTTAGAGCGACCAAAGCTATAAAGACCAGATTGGAACAACTTCCAGCAAGTTCTGTCAAGGGGGTTATGTGGGAGTGCCCCGGACAGGGAGGAGAGACCTAGGGCATGGCAGCAGGGTGAAGTAGGGGACTGTATCAGATTGTAACAGTCCCATATATGATTGCCTTCTGAAAAAATAGGGGGGAGGAAAGGGAGAAAAATGTAAAAGTTTTTTATATTTTTATTTTTCTTTAATTTATTTTCATATTACTAAAATATTCTCAAGTAAATATAATGCCTCCCCCCCCCAGAAAAATATAAAACCTCAAGAGAAATAAACTAAAAGAAAGAGAAAAAATGTTTCATTCTGTTTTCTGATACCATCAGTTCTGTCTCAGGTGGATCACATTCTTTAATAGTCCATCATAGAAGTTAATTCTTTTTTTTTTTCACAGTTGTTCTTCATTGTAATTCCCTCACTCCATTCCTCCCCACTCCCCTCCATTACATTTGCTCTCTCCTTTCACTCTGTCCCTCTTCTTTTAACTGTTTGAATTGTTTTATCCATTTGACCTAAATTGGTTGTTAACATATTGTTTTCTTCAGCATTTTATGGATCTCCTTTATTATTTTGCAGTCTTGGTTTTCATGTTTTTCCTGCTTCTCTTTATTTCTCTTCCCAATTTTTCCTCTACCTCCCTTACTTGATTTTGAAAATCACTTTTGAACTGTCATAGCCTGAGTCCAATGTCTATATTTCTTGGAGACTTTGGATGCAGAAGCTTGGACTTTTTCATCTCCTGAGTGTGTATTTTGATCCTCCATGGAACCAAAGTAATTGTCTATGGTCAGGTTCCTTTTTTTTTTCTGGTTACTCATTCCCCCAGCTTGTGCCTGATTTGGTGGTGCTTTCTGAGCCTTTGAATATTATTGGAGCACCCTCCCCCCACAAGGACATCAGTGTATGAGACTCTGACTGCTCTCCTGGTCTGTGAATGACCGCAAGTTCTCCCCTCTGACCTGGAGACTGTGTGTGTGGGGCAGTCCCTGATCTATGGGGGGCCTAGACTACAATCAGGATCTGAATGTGGTCAAAGACCCAGAATCCTATCTCAGGGACAGAGGACAGACCTAGGCAATCTCCTTCTACTCCATTACTTTCCTTCCATGAGCTGAGCATTCAGGATGCAACTGCTGGGAGGCTCCAGCTGGTTGGTTGCACCAGGCCTGCTTCAATTTCCTGAAATCTGGGCTGCACTAAATGTTATGGCTAAGCTGAAGGACAGGCTGGTCTGGGCTTCGAGCTCACTCTGTCAGGAACAGATCCCTGCTGATCTTCTAGGTTGTGCTTGGTGCTCCCTGGGGTGAAGATCAGGAAACTGCTTCTGCTGCCAGGAGCTGGGGCTCTCAGGCACCCTGGGGCTGTTTCTGGGAGGCTGAAGCTCCTCTCCAGTGAACTGAAGATCCCTCCAACTCTGTGGAACAGAGCCTTCCCACTATTTTCCAGTTTACCTTGGGCTGGAGAATTGTCTCACTGGATCTTTCAGTGGGTTCTGTCTCTCAAAAATTTGGTTAGAGTCGTAATTTTAAAGTTTTTGAAATATTTTGGTGAGTGTGCCTAAGAAAGGCTGCACTTCTGCTGACATCTTGGCTCCACCCCCAAAATGTAAAATTCTAAACCTTGCAAAAAATAATTGGCAAAAATATCATTGCATATAAAATATTTCAATAAAAATTAATAAAAAAGCAGAATCTTACAATATGTAATTTAGAAGAAACACATTTTAAACAGATATATGCACAGGTTAAATGTCAAAGCCTAAAGCAAAATATACTATGATTCAACTGAATTAAAAAAATAAAGCAGGACAAGCAATTCTGATATTAGATAAAGCAAAAAGAAAAAATAGATCTATTTAAAAGGTTTAAGGAAGGGATAAACCTAAAGGGTACTGTAAGCAATGAAATAACCTCAATATTAAACTTGTTTGTACTAAATGGTATAGCATCCAGCTTTTTAGAGAAGATATATGAGTTTCAGAAAGATCTAAAGAGCAAAACCATATTATTGGAAGACTTCAACTTCCCTCTCTCAGAATTAGATATATCTAACCACAAAGTAAACATGAAGAAAATTAAGAAGTAGAATAGAAGTTAGATGTTATCAACCACTGGAGAAAACTGGATGACTATTAAAAAGACAATAATATTCTTTTCAAAGGTTCGAGATCACAAAAATTGGCTACATATTAGGATATAAAAACCTAATAATCAAATGTATAAAGGCAGAAATACTGTATTATTTTTCTCATATTATGATGTAACAAAAGTTACATGTAACAAAGAAAAATGGAAATATACAATAAAAATAATTGAAAATAAATAATCTACTCCTAAAGAATGTGTGTCAAACAAGAAGTACAATATATCTCTATAGAGAGAAATCATGTTTCTAAGTGCATATTTGAAAGAAAAATAGAGAAAGAAGAAATCAATGAATAGGGTATGAAGCCAAAAAAGCTAGAAAAAGAACAAATTAAAAATTGACAATTAAAAAAACAGTTAAAATATGGAAAATTAGAGACCTTAATAAAAGTAAAAATAAAAAATCTATTGAGCTAATGAATAAAAGCAAGAGTTGGTGTTATGAAAAACCAATAAAAAAGATAAACCTTTCTTTAATTTAATTAAGGAAAGACAAAATTGCCAGTATCAAAAATGAAAAGATATATTTCATTACTAATGAAGAGGAAATTGAAGCAATAATTCAGAGCTATTTTCTTCAATGATGTGCTAATAAATATGGTGATCTGTCCGGGGTCTTCTTCCCCGGACTCCCGAGTGAGCTCCTCAGTGGGCACTGCTTCAGGCGTCCCTGGTATTTCCCTCCCCCGGGGATCAGCGAGGAGGGACTCAGGCAGACACTTCTTCAGGAGGCATATGTTTTATTAGGTGCAGAGGGATCCCGAATAGCTCAGGGCGCTGGATAATATAGGGAGTTATTTCCGGGCTGCCACACCAATCCGCCCCGAGGGCAGAACCTACCACCCGATTGGAGCAATGGACACAGGCCAACCAGGCGAAGCCACGGCTCCCCTTAAGGAGCCGTGTCTTCTCTGGGTTGGTCTGACCTCACTCCCGGGGAGGTCCTATCCACCCAGGCGGTCAGGGCCGACCCCCGACAGTGATCTAAGCAAAGAGATGGAAATGTACAAAAATGTAAATTTCCTGGACTAGCAATACAGGAAATAAAGTACATAAATATTACTAGTCCTCATGATCGAAAAGGACCACATAAACCAATCAAATGATTGGAGGCATGAGTTACACTATTGTAGTTATTATAATGAGGTGTTTGCTGTGCGGGTTAGCTTTTTCATTTGCCTTAACCAGAATCATTCCATCACAGGGCCTGATTTATATGCATTAGTAGTATTTGAGATGGTCTGGCTGCTGCAGGCCTCTCTTGACCTTAAATTGTTTTTGATTCCTCACATATCCAGCACTTCATCAATACTGAATAAGTATTTGCATAATAGTGACAAAATGTGACTACCAGATACATCCCAATCTGTATCTCAATAGGTTAATAGTTGGTTTGACCTTTCCTCACAGACCTTTCTTTTTTCCTTTTCTCTTCATTTCAGCAATGAACCATGGTGCTCCACCAATGACAAGCAAACACTAGCAAGTGGTATTTAGAGACATAATGGGAATTAACCACATTTCAGTAAGAAATTGGACAAGTAACTAAATCTCCAGGGCCAGATGGATTCACAAGTAATTTCTACCAAAACTTTAAAGAAAATTCATTTCAACACTGTATAAACTATTTGGGAAAATAGGTGGAGGTATTTTACCAAGTTCTTTTTATCACACATAAGGTTCTAGTATTTCAACCAGATAAAACCAAAACAGAAATAGAAAATTATAGATCAATCTCCCTAATAAATAAAAAGAGAGGGAGGACAAGAGGAAGGAAAGAAGAAAGAAAGGGAGAAAAGGATAAGAAAAGTGGGAAGAAGATGGAAAAGAAGGGAGGAAGAAGGAAAGGGAGAAGGAAAGGAAAGAAGAAGCAGTATTGTCTGAAACTGGTCATGTAATTCCCCAGTAGGGTGACGACTTCTAGCAGATAATTGTCCTTCAGTCCTTAAGAGGGGCAATAACATCAGGAGAGTGATTTCTTGATTTGCAAGTGAATTGGAGATAGGGTTATGTAAAGACTGAAAAGAAAATTAACACCTGGTAATAGAAGCACAAAAAATTCAGTACAAAATAAAATGTTTAATAAACAGAATTGGCCAAATGGAGCAAGAGGTATAAGCTCACTGAGAAAAATCCTTGAAAATGAAAATTGATCAAGCAGAAGAGAATGACTTCATGAAACAATGACAATAAAAGTCAAAAGAATGAAAAAAAGAGGAAAATGTGAAATATCACATGTGAAGAATAATTAAGATCAAACATAGAGGGAAGAAAATTTAGTCATCACATTTAAGAAATTATCAAGAAAAACTGAGAATCCACCAATCACCACTTGAAAGAGATCCCAAAATCAAAACAACATGGAATATTAAAGCAAAGTCCCAGTACTCCCAGGTCAGTGAGAAATAGTTCAGTCTAAAAATAAACTTTAAATACTGTGGAGCCAAAATTAGAATCAGATAAGATTTAGTGTCTATTCTTTTAAAGTTAAACACACAAGAGTATAATGAAGTACACAAGTGAGTTCAAATGTGATATAAAACTTCTAAGAACTTAATCATTATTAGGGCACTTAGAAGAAGTCTGCATAGACAGAGGACATAGTTATGTCTTTTATGCTGAGAGGATTTGAATAAAAAATGTAAGGGGGAGAAAGGATACCAAAGAGAAGGAAGAAAAGAAAGGGAGAATGGGAGAAATATTTTCAAATAAAGGAGGCATACAATAAAGAGATTTTATAGTGTAAAGGAAAATTGTGCTTGAGCCTTACTCTCATCAAAATTTGTTCGAAGAGGGACAAATATACAAATATATTCAACTGTATATAGAAAACTATCTTACCCAATAATGAGATAGAAAGAAGAGGGTAAGAGTTGTAGGGAAACATTGCTATGTGGAGGGCAGATTTAGGGAGGTAATGATCAGAAACATGACATATTTTGAGGAGGGAAAGGTAGCAAAAGGAATAAAAAAGATAATGGAATAGAGAAAAATGAATAACAAATGGTCATATCAATAAATATGAAAGCTATATTAACCCATAGAATGCAAACAGATAACAGAATGAAATGGAAACCAGATTAAATAATAAGTTGGAAATAAGTGACATACTTGAAACAAACACAGTGAGTTGGAATGGAGCGCTAGAGCAGTGAGTTTTATGCTCCAAATGAGGTAAAGAAGGCAGGAGTAGCAATTATGATCTCAGAGAAAGCAAAAGCAAAATTAAACAGAAAGAGAGAATCAGAGAAACGACATTTTGTAAACATACTATAAACAATGAAGTAAAAACAAAATAGCATCAATTTGCTTTGATAAAGGCATCATCTATCAAATAGGAAACTGAGTTTACTTCTTGATGGATTCTTACCAATTTATCAATATTTGTCTTATCAAGTTATAAATATTTATCAATTCTTCAGTTCATAAATGATCAAAATATATGAAAAGGAACTTTTCATAAGAAAAATAAAAATTATCTATAGTCATGAAAAATGTTTTAAATCACTATTAATTGAAGACAAATTAAAAGAACTGAGACAACATTCACAACTATCAAAATTGAGAACATAGGAGGGAATAAAAAAAAAATAGAAACATTTATAAAATGGTAGATAGTGAGCTGGTTCTGTCACTCTGCGCAAAGTACTATACAATTTTGCAAACCCTTTGCCCCAGTACTATCCATATTAGATCTGAAACCCAATGAAATTTAAGAAATCAGGAAGAGACCTATATGTATAAAATTATGTTTTGCAACACTTTTAGTGGCACTTAGAAGGAAAAATGGAAATTGAAGACAAGCACATCAATTCAGGAATGACTGAATAGGTTGTGGAATGTGATTGTGATGGAGTACTATTGTGCTATAGAAATGATGAGGGGAATGATTTCAGGAGAAAATATAAGATAAGGATATAAACTAATGCTAAGTAAAATGAGAATAAGGACAACATTGTGAACCTCAATGTTATAATGCTGATCAACTCTGAAAGACTTGTATACTCTGATGAATAAAGTGATCCCACATAATTCCAAAATTCCATAATGAAAAATATTATATATATATATCCAAATATAAACAGAGAATAATGAAATTTCAATACAAATTGAAACTTGACTTTCTTGCTTTTGTTTGTTTTTATAAAAAATATGGGTAATATATAAATATATTTTGCATGATTCCATATATACAATTTATATTATATTGCTTGTCTTCTCAGTGAATAAGAGATGTGTGTAATGAGAAGACTTATAAATGGAAATTTTTAAAAGTAAAAAATTTCAAAATTAAAAATAATTTTAGAATATCATTATTTGTTTAGATTTTATTTATTTTTAGTTCCCCCATTCTTGCTTCCCTCCCCCCACCACCCACAGAAGGCATTTTGTTAGTTTTTACATTTGCATTGTTTCCATGGTATACATTGATCTCAGTTAGATAATGTTTTTTTTTTTTTTTTTCCCTAAACTGAAGGTAATAGTCTTTGGTCTTTCTTCAAACTCCACTCCCTCTCTGGATACAGATGGCATTCTCTATTGTCCATGGCCCAAAACTGTCCCTGGTTGTTGCACTGATGGAATGAGGAAGTCCATCAAGGTTGATCATCACCCCCATGCTGCTGCCAGGGTGTACAGTGTCTTTCTGATTCTGCTTATCTCGCTCAGCATCAGTACAAGCAAATCCCTCCAGGTCTCCTTGAATTCCCATCCCCCACCCTAGTCTGCAACAGAGCAATAGTGTTCCATGACATACATATACCACAGTTTGTTAAGCGATTTCCCCAATTGAAGGACATGCACTTAATTTCCACTTCTTTGCTACCACAAACAGGGCTGCTATGAATATTTTTGTACAGGTGATTTTTTTTACCCTTATTCATAAGGGGATATCATTATTAAAAAGAAAACACAATTCCAAATTAAAGCCAGGCATATTTTATCTAAGTAGTACTTTCTCCTTTTTTTGCCAAAATCTGTAATTTTATTAATGTAAAGAATGACCCTCTGCAAGGGAAGATTAATAAAATCTTTATAGCTTAGCATGTTAGAGAGATGACTGGGGCCCTGAGGTGTTAAGTGATTTTCCTAGGGTCAAGAATTCAGTATGTATTTAGGAAATGTCTTAAGTTGTAGCAATTAGAGATGAAAAAAGTAATTTAAGGAATTAGAATTGCCAATGAAGAAGCAAAGCTTTCACTCTTTGCAGATGATATGATGGTGTATTTAGAGAACCAGAGAAAATTATCCAAAAAACTCTTTGAAACAATAAATTCAGCAAAGTAGCAGGATATAAAATAAACACACACATAAATCATCAGCATTTCAATATATGAGCAGCAAAGTCCAAGAGCAAGAGATAGAAAGAGAAATTCCATTGAAAGTAAGTATAGACAACATTAAATATTTAGTAATCTACCTCCTAAGACAAACCCAGAAACTGCATAAAATTATAAAGTACTTCTTACCCAAACAAATTAAGATCTAGATAATTGGAAAAATGTCCATTACTCATGGTTAGGTTGAACTAATATAATCAAAATGGCAATTCTACTCAAATTGATTTGCTTATTCAGTGTCTTACCAATCAATCTACCAAATAACTACTTTACTGAGGAAGAAAAAATAGTAACAAAATTCATATGGAGCAACAAAATGTCAAGAACAGCTAGAGAACTATTGAAAAAAATGTAAAGAATGGTGGCCCAGCTCTATCAGAGCTAAAACTCTACTAGAAAGCAACAGTCATCAAAACTACCTGGTACTAGTTAAGAAATAATGTAATGGTTCTGACAGGAGCTTGTATCCTTTGCTCTCCTGATGTCCAGGCCTAACCAAGAAGATAGTGACTTACCACTGCTCTCTCATGGACTCCAATATCAGATTCATTGGAAGCATGGCTCTATTTCCCATTAGAAGTCAATTTAAAAGATCCACTCCAAGAAAAAAACACATAGACATAGTAGATGAAGCTATCTATTATTTCAAGGCAAATGTCTTCTTCAAAAACTATGAAATTAAGAATGAAGCTGATAGGACATTGATTTATGTAATTCTTTACATTTCTGAATGCTTAAAGAAATACCAGAAATGCAATTCAAAAAGCCAAAGACAGAAATAAATGTATCGATACATTGGGAATCATTAATTTTTCCTATTCCTGGAGAGCCTGGTTTCCCTCTTAATGCAATTTATGTCAAACCAGCAAAAAAGCAAGAAGATGAAGTTTATGAGGGCCTACTTACAGCAGCTGTGGCAAGAAACTCTGCTGAGGCTTTGTGTGAAGGTCTTTAAAGAATCATGCCCATTAAGACTGTTAGGGTGTAAGAATCACTGAGGATTTTTACAATGTTAAACTGGTGCTTAATTCTTAATAAACAAGTTTTCTAACCAAAAAATAGAGTAATGGATCAGTGGAATAGGATAGGTTCAAAAGAAACAGTGGGGAAATGATTTCAGCAATTTACTATTCGACGAACACAAAGACATCAGCTACTGGGATAAGAACTTAATATTAAAAAAAAACAACTGTTGGGAAAACTGGAAAATAGTATTGCAAAAACTAGGTATAGACCCATGTCTCAAGTATACACCAAAATAAAGTCAAAATGGATACAGGATTTAGACATAAAGGGTGACACCATAGATAAATTAGTAGACCAAGAAATATAGTATTTCTATGTATCTTTCTTTCTATCTATCTTTCTATCTATCTATCTATCTATCTATCTATCTATCTATCTATCTCTCCATCTATCTATTTATCTATCTATCCATCCATCTATTGAAAGGGGATGTATTTATGACCAAACAAGAATTAGAATACATTTTAAACTGCAAAATGAATGGTTTTGGCTGCATTAGAAAGTTTTTGTTCTAATAGAATTAATCCTGCCAAAATTAGAAGGAAAGCAGAAAGCTGGGAAACAATCTTTACAACTAGGAGTTATGATAGAAATCTCATTTCTAAAGTATATGGAGAATTACATCAAATTTATTAGGTTACAAGTCATTCCCCAAATGATAAATGGTCAAAGAATATGAACAGATAGTTTTCAAATGAAGAAATTAAAACTATATATAATCATATGATAAAATGATCCCAATCATTCTAGATTAGAGAAGTACAAATGAATACAACAATAAGGTATCACCTCACACCTACGAGATTGGCCAAGATGAGAAGAAGGGAAATGGTTAATGTTGGAGAGGTTGTGGGAGGATTGGGATATTGATACACTGCTGGTAGAGTTGCTAACAAATCCAACCTTTCTGGGGAGCAATATGGAACTATGCCCAATAAAACTGTTCATACCCTTTTATCCAGACATTCCAGTTCTGGGTCTATATCCAGAAGACATTATAGAAAGTGGGAAAAGTATCACTTATTCCAAAATATTCATAGCAGTTCTTTGTGTAATGTCAAAAAATTGGAAATTGAGGGCATGCCATCAATTTGGTAATGGGTAAACAAGTTATGGTACATGAATACTATAAAATATTATTGTTTTATAAGACATCTTAAATGGTGAGACTCTAGATTATAAGAAGCCATAAATTGTCAGACTCTAGAGAAGCATGGAATGACTTACAGGATGTGATGCTGAGTGAAGGAACAGAAAGGAGGAAACAATGTACCCATTAACAACAACATTACGGGATGATCAGTCTTATTGGCAGCAGCTCCTTTCAGCACTTTAGAGAGCTAGGACAACCATATTGGACTGGCTTTGGACAATGCTATGTCCATCTAGAGGAAGACAAACAAAATAAAACAAAGCAAAACAAACAAACAAAAAAAACAAAATCCAATTCTTCAGAATCTGATGAACACATTATAAAAATTTTTTCTTATGTATCTTTCCCCTTAATCCTAATACCTCATATAAAAAATGACTAATATGTAAACATGATTATCAAAAATACTTATGTACAATGCTATCCTGTTTGCCACTGGTGGGGGGCAGAGAAGGAGAGGTGGAAGGAAATTTTGTAACTTAACAATATATAGAGATATGGATAAAAAAATAAATAAAATGTTATAAAAATGTCCATAAAGTCAAGTCATCCTGATTCTAAGACCATTCATTCATTTCTATGCCATGTTTTTCTGTAGGAATGTTTATTACAGACCCTGAAGCATTAAGTAAACTTGGGAGAGAAGCCTCTGTAGCTAACTATTCAGCTGCCAGCCATCATCCCTGCCTAGAGAATAATTTCTGTGACTATCCTCTTTCCCAGCTTGCCTTGAAGTAAGTAATTCCCTACTGATTACAGCTCCATTCTGCTATCTGAGACTGTAATCCTCCTTTCTCCAAGTAGAAACATAAAAAAGAAAAAGAAAAAAAAGCTAACCAAAAATAGGTTGCCTTGAAATTAAAAGCATCAAGAACATAGTGCCTCTTTGTCATTAATATAAAGTCTCTTTCAAAATTTAATTATTTTTGTTTATTCATTTTACCACATGATTTTCAATGTGAGGTACCATTTTAATTTGCTTTTAATAGTGTTCTTACATTTGAGTAAGTCTGTTGTTTCTAAGAAGCTGTCTTCTGTAGTTTTCGGTATTCTTTACAAATGACTGAAGATTTGTAATGGATTCAAACTAGAAACTGAACAATGGTCTATCTGAATTAATTACATATTTTACATTACAAATTGTACAATATAGACAAAAGAACAATTATCCATGGCTCAAAAGATAAGGTTTTGGATTCAGTTATCTGGTACTCATTTCAGGAACCAGAAAATAAAAAAAACACAGAAAACTTACTTTTTGAAATGAGAGTGACTTAATTTTGCTTCTGACAGTTATAAAATGGGTGGCTATAAGCAAACATAGCTTCTTTGTATCAATTTCATCATGTATCACAAGAGAATTTTAGTAACTATCTCAAAGGGGTTTATTAAAAATATTGGATGACAATGTATTTCAAAGTGTTTTGAAAAACTCAAAGTGATAGATGTTTTATATATATATATATATATATATACTATACATGATATAAATATTTTATTCATATAAATATATCATTTACTATATCTATACATTACGATTTTAAATTAAAGTGCATGTAAAGTATTATTCCAAGATGACTGGTCAATCTGACAAAACTATCATTTCCCATCTACCATATTTTGTCTTTGTTTTCTTGTTTACTTTATCATTCAATCTGTATTTCAGTCATGTTATTTTTTAAAAATAATTTTATGGATAAGTAATTTTCTTATGTCATCATAATATCTCATATTTCTCCCTTAATCTTCCCAGAGTCATACCTTTTACCAATAGCATATTTTTGGATACAGGAAATAAGCAGTGCAACTGAGCAATACATTAAAAAGTCTCAAAACATGGACAATATGCAACATTTTTTTATCTTCTGCCTCTGAGAAAGTTTAGGTTGATACTGTCTTCTTGTGACATTTTATTTGAGTTTTCTTTTCATTTTTGGGATGTTGTTCTTTACAATTACACAGCTATAGTAACTATGTATATTGTTTGACTTTGCTTACTAAAATTTGCTTCAGTTCATAAACATGTTTTCATGCTTCAATGTAGTTATATATTTTTTTAAGTATAGGACTATTCCCTTGCATTCCTGTATGACAACCAGTTTAGTCTTCCTCAACTGATGGGCATATACTTGTGTTTAATTCTTACCTCTCACAGAAAATTTTGGAGTAAATTGGGACTTTTATTTAATGTTTTTAGTCTAATCAGTGGCTTCCTTGGAAAATAAAATTGGAATATCTAGTTCAAAAAGTATGAACACATTATTCACTTTAATTATATAATTCCTTATTGTTTTGCAAAATATAAAAATCTCCACCAATAATGTAATAGTATGTGTAACTTTCTACATCCCTTCAACATTGCTTCCATTTTTATGGCCTTTTAAACCAATTTCCTTGCTGTGAGGAAAAACTTCAGAAGCATTTTCAGTTTCTCTCGCTATTAGAGATTTCCATCACTTTTTCATGTGGTTGTAAGTACTCTGCACTCCTTTAAGAATTATTTGTTCAAATCCTTTGACCATATATCTATTGAGGACTGAAAAATAGTTAAACACACAAATACATGAATGCAGAAAGAAAGATAAACATAGGTAGTCATAGCTAGAGACATAAGTATGCCTATAGTTTATATATTTTGAATATCAAACACTTATCTGAGAAATTTGATACAAAGCTATTTTTCTCATTCAATCACTCTCCATAATACCCTAGATGCATTGATATTATTAAGCTTTAAAGAAGTTTTTAAAATTTGTTACCTTTTCTATATTGTGTTATTTTACTTACCATACTTTCATCTTTTTTTAAAGGTGTTCCTTCTTTCAAGTGGTGCTCCTCCTCTCAATCCTGATCCTATCCTTTCATTTCACATTTCCCCTTGCTCTTTTTTAATTCATCTAGTCCTGTCTCTCAACTTTTAAATATAATTTTTGCACTATTCCAAAAAGGTGTTTTCTCATTTTCTCCATTATACATTTTTCTCTCATTCTCCTATTTATGACTTCTATAATAATATGGGTTCTCACTTTTTTCCCTATTTTTCATATAATCAGTTTCTAAGCTATCTATTACAGGCTCTCCACTCTAAATGCTTTCTGTCACTGTCTTGTTGGGCTTGCTCCATGAATTTCTTATTTCTATTGTGACTGACTTCCAGAAAAATTCCAATTGATGCTGGTATCAATGAGGAAGTTGCCCATGACAAGAATCATCTCCTTAATAATGCACATATCTATTGGTCTATAATGTCTATGACTGACTTTCCCTGTTACATTTGCTTGAGTTTATCCACCTTGTTTTAATGCTCTTCCAGTCTTACAGCCAAGTTAAACAACCTCAAATATTCCAATTTTCCTTCCCAATATAGGAAAAGATTTTTCAAGCCTGACATCACCCATGGCCTCATTGACTTCAATTTCTTTATCTTCCTTTCTATAGTAGAACTTGTTCTCATTTTCTAAGTGAGGTTTCCTTCCTTTTCTGTGCTTTTCAATCTTTTCCCCCTCGTCCTTCATTCCTCCCTTGAAGAATTTTCTATTTCTGAGATAAAAGGTCTAAACTGTTCTTCACTGCTGGCTCTTGATTTGACCTGGGCACATCACTCACTCATCTCTATTCTCTGCTGCCCTTCAATAATTCATACACCTTTCTTTATTATAAGGTAGTCTCAAAAAAGAAGCAATCACCTATATGCAGGAAGTCATAAATTTCAGTCAATTAATGCTTCCTTAGCACTTTTTACTTTTAAAATAAAAGATTTCAGCATTCCATTTCCACCTTCAAAGAAAATTAGAAACACATCTCTTGCTGGTCCTTCTGTTGTTACCATATTATTGTTACTGTCCTGATATATTGGAATTACACAATGCTTTTGCATTTCTGTATTTTAGGCTATTTGAGATCTGGTTTTCTTTTTTTATGAAAGGTTTTTTTGCATTCATCCTTATGCCTATGTATATTTCTAAATTATAAAATATCCTTCCACACTCCCTTCCCACCCCCTCCCCTCTGTGGTGAACAGTCAGGCTAATATTGTATTTACACAATTATATTAACCATATTTACTGGTTAGCTATTTTCAGGAAGAGAATTTGGATTAAGGGAAAGAAATATATGAAGTATTTTTTTAAAAAAGTAAATGTAGGGTTCTTTAGATTGGGAAGGATTTTGTTTTGTTTTTGCATTGTTTTTTTCTTCCTCTGAATGGGCATAGTATTGATGATAGCCACTCTAAAAGGATTGTCCTAAATCTCTGAACTGCTGAGAGGAGTTGCATCTATCAAAGTTGATCATCTCACAATGTTATTGTTAATTTGTATATTGTTCTCTTGTTTTTTTCTCCCTTCTTTCAATGATCAGATCCTGAAACTCATTTCACGTTTCTCTAGAATCCAACTATTTAAGGTTTCTTATAGAACAATAGTATTCCATAATATTATGTACCATAACTAATTTAACCATTTCCCAATTGAGCAGCATCACTTCATTTTACAATTCTTTGCCACTACAAAAAGAGCTATGATATATAATTTGGAACATATGGATCCTTTCCTATTTTTAGCATTTCTTCTGGGTATAAGACTAGAATTAAAATTGCTAGATTAAAGAGTAAGAATAGTTTCATGGCTTTTGGGGCATAATTACATATTGCTCTCCAGAATGGTTGAATAATTTCACAATTCCACAAGCAATGTACTAATTTCCCATCTTCCCACAATCTCTGCAACATCGATCATTTTCCCATTTTGTCATCTTAACCAATCTGATAGGTGTGAGGTGATACTTCATAGTTGTTTTAATTTACATTTCTCTAATTAATTATATTTTGGATCATTTTTATAGGTTTATATATAGCTTTAATTTCTTCATTTGAAAACTGTCTATTCATAGCCTTTGATCACTGATCAATTGTGGAATGACTTGCAACCTTATATATTTGATGCAATTCTCTATATATTTTAGAAATGAGATGTTTATCGGAACTCCCAGTTGTGAAGATTGCTTTCCAGCTTTTTGCTTTCCTTCTGATTTTGGCAGCATTTATTTATTGGTGCTATTTTCAGTGTTATTAGTATAATACAATTAAAATAATTAATTTTTCTATTTATAATGCACTTTATTTCTTTCTTGGTCATATATTTGACCCCTTCCCCTAGATCAGATAGAAAGAGTGCTTCTTGGGCTGTAAATCCATCTATGTTGTTGCCCTTTATATTTAAATTCTGTACACATTTTGACATTATTTTGGTATAGTGTATGAGATGTGGGTCTATGCCTAATTTTTGCCATACTGTTTTCCAGTTTTCCCCAGAAATTTTTGTCAAATAGAAAGTTCTTACCCCAGAAGCTAATGTCTTCGGGTTTTTCAAATAGCAGATTGCTGTAGTCATTTTCTGGGGTTTCTCTGAAACCTATCCTAACCCACTGATCCATTACCTTATTTCTTAACCAGTACCAAGCAGTTTTGATGACTATTGTCTTTATAGAATAGTTTTATATTTGATAATGCTAGGCTACCTTCCTTTATTGTTTTTTCATCAATTCTCTTTCTATTCTTGACTTTTTGTTGCTCCAGTTGAATTTTGCTACTATTTTTTTCAAGCTGGGTAAAATAAATATCTGGTAGTTTGATCTGGTTTTCTTTCAAAAAATGTTTCAATTCTTCTTTCTTATTCAATGTCCACCTTTTGCCTTGTATGGATAAGCTCAGATTTCCATTATATCTTTTTGAATCAATTATGAAATGAATAAAAGTACTCCATTTCATTAAATATCCATTTTTTTCCCTGAAAGATTATAGTCAAGTTTTGCTAAGGATAGTATTGTTGATTGTAATACTAGGTCCTTTACATTCTGGAATGTAAGCCTCCACCCCTTTAACAAGAAAGTAGATAAATCTTGTCTAATTCTGAGTGTTGCATCACAATGTTTGAATGATTCCTTTCTGTGTGCTTGAAATATTTTCTCTTGAATGTGGAATCTCTGAATATTAAGCTAGAATATTCCTGAAAGTTTTCGTTTTTTGGGATATGTTTCTGGTGATGATTCATACTTTCTTTTAATTTCTATTTTTGTTTTCTAGAATTAAGATATCAAAGCCATTATTTCAGCATTTCAACTGAATTTTTTTTATTTTTTTATTAAAGATATTATTTGAGTTTTACAATTTTCTCCCAATCTTGCTATCCTCCCACCACCCCCACTCCACAGATAGCACTCTGTCAGTCTTTATTTTATTTTCATGTTGTACCTTGATCCAAATTGGGTGTGATTAGAGAGAAATCATATCCGTAAAGGGAACAGAATTCTCAGAGGTAACCAGATCAGACAATAAGATATCTTTTTTTTTCCAAATTAAAGGGAATAGTCCTTGTACATGGTTAAAACTCTACAGCTCCTTATCTGGATACAGATGGTACTCTCCTTTGCAGACAGACCTAAATTGTTCCCAATTGTTGCACTGATCCTTCAAGGTTGAACATCACTCCCATGTTGCTGTTAGGGGGTAAGGTGTTTTTTCTGGTTCTGCTCATCTCACTCAGCATCAGTTCATGCAAATCCCTCCAGGTTTCCCTGAAATCCCATCCTTCCTGGTTTCTAATAGAATAATAGTGTTCCATGACATACATACACCACAGTTTGCTAAGCCATTCCCCAATTGAAGGACATTTACTGGATTTTCCAATTCTTTGCCACCACAAACAGGGCTGCTATAAAAATTTTTGTACAAGTAATGTTTTTACCTTTTTTCCTCATCTCTTCAGGGTAGAGACACAGGAGTGGTATTGCTGGGTCAAAGGGTATGCACATTTTTGTTGCCCTTTGGGTATAGTACCAAAAAGCTCTCCAGAATGGTTGGATGATATCACAGCTCCACCAACATTGTAATAGTGTCCCAGATTTCCCACATCCCATCCAACAATGTTCATTATCCTTCCTGGTCATACTGGCCAATCTGAGAGGTGTGAGGTGGTACCTCAGCGAAGCTTTAATTTGCATTTCTCTAATAATTAATGATTTAGAGCATTTTTTCATATGGCTATGGATTACTTTGATCTACTCATCTGTAAATTGTCTTTGCATATCTTTTGACCATTTGTCAATTGGGGAATGGCTTTTTGTTTTAAAAATATGACTCAGTTCTCTGAATATTATGGAAATGGGTCCTTTGTCTGAATCATTAGTTGTAAAGATTGTTTCCCAATTTACTACTTTTCTTTTGATCTTGGTTGCATTGGTTTTATCTGTGCAAAGGATTTTTAATTTAATGTAATCGAAATCATCTAATTGGTTTTTAGTGATGTTCTCCAACACTTCCTTAGTCATAAAATGTTCCCCTTTCCATAGATCTGACAGGTAGACTAGTCCTTGATCTTCTAATTTGCTTATAGTATTTTTTTTTATGCCTATATCATCTAACCTTTTGGACCTTATCTTGGTAAAGGGTGTGAGGTGTTGGTCTAATCTAATTTTCTTCCATACTAACTTCCAATTATCCCAGCAGTTTTTATCAAAGAGGGAGTTTTTATCCCAGTGGTTGGACTCTTTGGGTTTATAAAACAGCAGATTACTATAATCCTCTCCTGCTCTTATACATAGTCTATTCCACTGGTCAACCACTCTATTTCTTAGCCAATACCAAACAGTTTTGATGACTGATGCTTTATAATATAATTTTAGATCAGGTAGTGCTAAGCCACCTTGGTTTCCATTTTTTTTTCATTAAGTTCCTGGCAATTCTTGACATTTTATTTCACCATATGAATTTACTTACATTTTTTTCTAATTCATTAAAGTAATTTTTTGGAATTTTGATTGGAAGGGCACTAAAAAGATAGTTTAGTTATGGTAGAACTGTCATTTTTATTATATTAGCTGTCCCTATCCATGAGCACTTGACATTTGCACAGTTATTTAAATCTGATTTAATTTGTGTGAGAAGTGTTTTATAATTGTTTTCAAAAAGATTCTGAGTCTGTCTTGGCAAATAGACTCCCAAATATTTTACACTGTCTGAGGTTACTTTGAATGGGATTTCTCTTTCTAGCTCTTCCTGCTGTTTCTTCCTAGACATATATAGAAAAGTTGAGGATTTATGGGGGTTTATTTTATAACCTGCAACCTTGTTAAAATTTCTAATTGTTTCCAGTAGTTTTTTAGATGAATTCTTCGGATTCTCTAGGTAGACCATCATGTCATCTGCGAAGAGTGAGAGTTTTGTTTCTTCCTTCCCAATTCTATTTCCTTCAATTTCTTTTTCTTCTCTAATAGCTGATGTTAACATTTCTAATACAATATTGAATAGTAGTGGTGATAATGGGCACCCTTGTTTGATCTCTGATCTTATTGGGAATGCCTCTAGCCTCTCGCTATTGAATATAATGTTTGTTGATGGTTTCAGATAGATACTGCTAATTATTTTAAGGAACAGTCCATTTATTCCTACACTCTCTGGTGTGTTTAATAGGAATGGATGCTGTATTTTGTCAAAAGCTTTTTCATCATGTATTCATATGATCATATGTTTTCTGATAGGTTTGCTGTTGATATAATTGTGTATACTAACAGTTTTCCTAATATTGAACCATCCCTGCGTTCCTAGAATAAATACTACTTGATCATAATGTATTATCCTAGTGATGACTTGTTGTAGTCATTTTGCTAAGATTTTATTTAGGATTTTGGCATCTATATGCATCAGGGAAATAGGTCTATAATTTTCTTTCTCTGTTTTAACTCTTCCTGCTTTAGGTAACAGTAACATATTGGTTGCATAGAAAGAGTTAGGCAGAGTTCCATCTTTCCCTATTTTTCCAAATAGTTTATATAGGATTGGAACCAATTGTTCCTTAAATTTTTGGTAGAATTCACTTGTGAATCCATCAGGCCCTGGAGATTTTTTTTTAGGGAGTTCAATAATGGCTTGTTGAATTTCTTTTTCTGAGATAGGGTTGTTTAGGTATTTAATCTCTTCTTCATTTAACCTGGGCAACTTATATTTTTGTAAATATTCATCCATTTCACTTACATTATCAAATTTATTGGCATAGAGTTGGGAAAAATAATTTTGAATTATTACTTTAATTTCCTCCTCATTGGTGGTGAGTTCACCTTTTTCATTCATAATACTAGCAATTTGGTTTTCTTCTTTCTTTTTTTAATCAACTTGACCAGAGGTTTATCAGTTTTATTGTTTATTTCATAATAAAAACTTTTGGTTTTATTTATTAATTAAATATTTATTTTGCTTTCGATTATATTAATTTCTCCTTTAATTTTTAGAATTTCTAATTTGATGTTCGATTGGTGATTTTTGATTTCTTTTCTCTAATTTTTTTAGTTTCATGATAAGTTCATTGATTTCCTCTTTCTCCAATTTATTCATATATGAATTTATCGCTATAATATATCCCCTGAGATTTGCTTTTAATGAATCCCATAGGTTTTGGGATGCTGTTTCATTATTATCATTATCTAGGATAAAATGGTTAATTCTTTGTATAATTAGTTTTTTTGCCCACTCATTTTTCAAAATGACGTCATTCAGTTTCCACTTGGCTCTGGGTCTATATCTCCTTGGCCCAGTATTGCATATGACTTTTATTGCATTGTGATTTGAGAAAGATGTATTCATTATTTCTGCCTTTCTGCAGTTGATGATTAGGTTTTTATGTTCTAGTACATGGTCAATTTTTTTATAAGTTCCATGTACTGCAGAGAAAAAGATATATTATTTTCTATCCCTATCCAGTTTCCTCCATATGTCTACCATATCTAATTTTTCTAACAATCTATTTACCTCCCTAATTTCTTTCTTGTTTGTTCTATGATTTCATTCATCTCTATCTGATAGTGGGAGGTTGAGGTCTCCTACTAGTAGTGTTTTGCTGTCTATGTCTTCCTGTAATTCTTTCAGCTTCTCCTCTAAGAATTTGGTTGCTGTCCCACTGGGTGCATATATATTCAATATTGAAATTATTTTGTTGTCTATGGTACCTTTTAGGAAGATAAAGTTTCCTTCCTTATCTCTTTTAAAGCTATCTGTTTTTGCTGCTGCTTTGTCTGAGATAAGGATTGTCCCCCCCCCGCTTTTTTTTACTTCAGCTGAAACCAAATACATTTTGTTCCAACCTTTTACCTTTACTCTATATGTATCTCTCTGCTTCAAATGAGTTTCTTGTAATCAGCATATTTTAGGATTCTGGTTTTTAATCCACCCTGCTATTTGCTTACGTTTTAAGCGAGAGTTCATCCGATTCACATTCAAGGTTATGATTACTAATTCTTTATTGCTCTCTGTGCTATCTTCCCTCTGCTTGTATTTTCCCCCTTTCCCCCCTTTTATCCATATTCCCCAGTATTTTGTTTTTGAATGCCACCCCCTTCTGTGTGCTTGCCCTCCTATATCACACTGTCCCCTTTCTTTCCCCTTTCCCTTTTTCCCTTTTCCCTTCCCTTCCTTTTGTTCTTTCCCCTCATTTCCCCAACTCCCCTTCCCTTTTTCTCCTCCCCTTTTCCCCTTTTAAAACTTGAAAGGTTAAATGTTTTATAAGTTTACTGAGTACGTGTAGGTTGGCCTTTAGCCAAATCTGATGAGAAGACGATTCAGGTGTTTCTACTCTGCTCCCTTCTTCCCCTCTATTACCATAGGTTTTTTTGTACCTCTTAGTGTATTGTGATTTGTCCCATTCAATCCCCTCCCTCCTCCTGTCTCTTTCCTGTCCCCCTTTTTAGGGAGGTAGTGGATTTTTTTAGATCATTCTATCTAGGTCATAAAAAATTCTGAGTTTCTGTCCCTTCCAGTTCAGTATATTGTGTTGAATAGAGTTAAAATTCCTGAGAGTTATTAGAGTCTTCTCCCAAGTGGGGTTAAAGCCAGTTACATCCCATTAGATGGAAGTCTCATGCATAGGTCATGGATGTCCATCATTTCTGGCTAGGTGTATTATCTCTGTTAGAGTTACATTTCTCAGGATTTATGAGAGTCCCCCACCCCCCATGGTGGAATATAGCCAGTTTCATCTTACTGGATTTCATTTTTTTTCCTTTTACCACCCCCCTTTTTTCAACCTTTTCATGTTTCTCTTGAACCTCCTCTTTGATATCCAAATTTTCTGTTTAGCTCTGGTCTTTTCATCAGAAATTTTTCGAATTCTTCCATTTCATTAAATGTCCATCTTTTTCCCTGGAAGAGAAGGCTCAGCTTTCCAGGAAAGTAGATTCTTGGCTGCATTCCAAGCTCCCATGCTCTTTGAAATATCTTGTTCCTGTCCCTTCAATCCCTTATAGTTGTTGCAGCCAGGTCCTGTGTGATCCTTACTGTGGCTCCTTGATATTTAAATTGCTTCTTTCTGGCTGCTTGCAGGATTTTCGCTTTTATCTGATAGTTTTGGAGTTTGGCCACAACATTCCTTGGTGTTTTCATTTTAGGTTCTTTTTCTGGTGGGGACCGATGTCCTCTTTCAATAACTACATTGCCCTCTGATTCCATTATGTCAGGGCAGTTTTCCATCCCTAGATCCTGTAATATTAAGTCTAGGCTTTTTTCTCTTCAATATTTTCAGGAAGTCCTATAATTTTCAGGTTGCCCCTCCTCCATCTATTCTTGAGGTCAGTGGTTTTGTTGATGAGGTATTTTAAATTTGCTTCTATTTTTTCTATGTTTTGATTTTGTTTAACTGATTCTTGCTATGTCATGGAGTCATTAGTTTAGGTATACTCCATTCTATTTTGGGGGAAGGCGTTTTCTTCATTAACCTTTTGCAACTCCTTTTCCAATTGGTCAATTCTACTTTTGAAAGAGCTTTCCATTTGACCAATTGAGGTTTTGAAAGAATTAATTTGTTTTTGCATTTGCTCATTTGCGTATCTGAGAGATTTATTCTCCTTAAGTTTGTCCAATTGTACTTTCTAAGGTTTTTTTTTTCTTGTTGCAAGGTATTAATTGTGTCTCTAAAATTTGTAAGCTTCTTCCTTATTTCTTCAAGGAAGTCTTTCTGTGCTGGAGACCAGATTGTATTCTCCTCAGAGGTTCCAGGTCTGTAACCCTAACCCTTCTCCCTTTGCTTGAAGGGAGGAGTTGGAGGTATTGAATTTTTCTGCCTTCAATCAAAGAGCTTTACATTTGACCAATTGAGGTTTTGAGAGAATTAATTTCTTTTTGCATTTGCTCGTTTGAGGATTTGAGAGAGTTATTCTCATTTTGTAATTGTCCAATTGATGATCTGAGAGATTTATTCTCCTTTTGTTTTTGTCCAATTGTACTTTCTAAGGTATTAATTGTCTCTCCCAAATTTTTAAGCTCCTTCCTTATTTCTTCAAGGAAGTCTTTCTGTGCTGGAGACCACATTGTATTCTCCTCAGAGGTTCCAGGTCTCTCTGAGTTGGGGTCTTTCCCTTCCAGGAATTTTTCTATGGATCCACCTTTCCACTGACCCTTTTTCTTTATGCTAAGACCTTGAGTTGGGGGGGGGCTGGTTCACCAGGGCTTGAGATCGCTGAAGGCTTTCCTGAGTGCAGTTTCTCTGGTTGGCCAGCAGGAGGTACTAGTTCCTCTCTTTGGGGTGTCTGTGACCTTGGTTGGGAGGCCTTCTCCCTTTGCCCAAAGGCAGGAATTGGAACTGTTGAATTCTTTTGCCTTCAATCAATGGTGGGCTCTACCCTGGCCTGAGGTGATTCCTGAGCTGGGCTGGTTCTTTTGCTCACACACCTGGGCCTGAGGCAGAAGTGATTTGCCTTTGTTTGAGGAGAGGCCTCAGTGCAATGGAGGTGTGCCCTCAGCATTTCTCAGACCCAAGAAGCCTAAGGATGTTGTCTGCTGTTCTCCTGCACCAGAACTCTTCCCCCAGCCTGGTCCCCGAGCTCCAGGGGTAAACTCCAGCACCTCTGCTTCCTCATGGACCCAAGCCCCTTTCGTCCAGCCCCACCGCTGATCCAGCAGGTCCGGCTCTGGGGCCCTCAGACTCCTGGTTCCAATTCAGCTGTTAATCTGGCTGATCCCATACTGCATCACCCTCGGAGCCCAGACTCACCTGCCGGCACTCAGCCAAGGCTGCTGCGGGAGACAACTCCTGAGGTAGATCTTCATCTCCTGGCTTTTCTTTCTGGGTTTCCTGGTTCAGATTTCTTTTAAGAGGGTTGTTTCATGTGATAGATGGGGAAGAGATCAGGAGATTTTAGAACTGTGCCTATCTTCTCTCCGCCATCTTGGCCGGAAGTCTGAACTGAGTTTTAAGGAAGCTAGGGAGGCAAAAGTGAGCCATAGCCATTTTGCTTGGTAATTTCTTGAAATGTTATGTATAGGGTTTTTCTTAAATCATGACTTTCAGGTAGTCAAATAATTCATAAGTTAACTCTTCTTGATCTATTTTCCAGGTCAGTTGTTGTTTCCAACTATTTTTTACACATATTTTCATTTTTTCCATTCTTTTGAACTTATTTTACTATTTGTTTCATTTTTCTTTTTTTAAGTAATGCGTGCATTTTTATTTTAAATTGACCTTAAATCAGTGAACATGTTAAGATACTCTCCTCCCTCAAGAATTCATTCTAAAGTTTTAGAACTCTCAGGATTAGAATAAAATACCTTCATTCACATTTATATTGGGAGCAGAGAGAGAAATTAGGAATCCTTTATATCTCTGACAATTAAAACATGATTATTATGTAGGAAAATAAAACAGGCTTTCTTTTTAAATGGACAAAGAATCTGCTAATCTACTATAGAAGTGGTTCACAAAGTTCTGGGAATACAAAAATAAAAGTGAAAAGTACCTTTCCTCCAGGACTTACACTCTAATGAGAGAAACAAGACAAAGGGGAAACAATAACCAGAAAAAAATGATTATATTTGTAAAGCTATAGGGATTGAAAAAAATAGAGAGTTGCCAAATACACTTTTTTTTGGTTTTTGCAAGGCAAATGGGGTTAAGTGGCTTGCCCAAGGCCACACAGCTAGGTAATTATGAAGGTTCTGAGACCAGATTTGAACATAGATACTCCTGGCTCCAGGCCCAGTGCTTTATCCACTACACCACCTAGCCGCCCCCAAAGCAATACACTTTCTAATAGCCTGAGAAATATATATTGCTATGTATTGGAAAGCGTTAACAAGTATCACAAAAGATTAGCAGATAAAAATCAGTGACCTCACTTCAAAGAAAGTCCATATTCATGTAATTATGTCCCTGTTCAAATATTTCAGCAATCCATGATGAGTATTACATTTAAATATGTAAGTCTATCTTTTTAGTTGAATCTACAAGAGTAAAACTAAAACACAGCAACAAATGTCTCTTTTTAGTTCAATAATCTAAGTAACCTTACCTTTATAAATATAATCTGGATACATTTTAGAACTGTATTCAATAATCATACTTTTGAGAAAAAAAATTTCACTAAGGTATTTGATTCATGTTATTTAAGGCTAGATTAGGAGAGACAAAAAAAGTTATATTATACCATAAGAGTGGAGAGTATTTTTATATTGATGCTAACATAGTGTCTAATTCTTTTGTCAACTCTCTATCAAAGAAAATAGTTCCTGGTTTTCACTAGTCCTAGCAAAACTGTAAGGTCATCAAGAGAAACCTTGGATCCATGAATTCCTTTGTTAAGAAGTCTACTTGATTTTCAGATATTTGTCCTTGTAAAAATTTTACCAAAACATAAAAACACAGTTTCTACAGTAAGAACATGTATAACAATGTTTTAGAAAAAGTTTGATTTTTAATTAAAAATAGCTTATAGTAGTTGATGTGTATAACATTTAATTAGGACTCTGATGTCTGGAAATAAGTTTTTAAAACATTTTTCTTTAATTTTTCTTAAATTAGCTTTTTAAAACTTTATAAATTAAAACACCAATGCTTATTCTTTATTGATTAAACATTACTGAGTTTTAAAAAAGGTCTCCTCAAATAATTTCCAGATAAATGGAATCATGAATGATTCTTTGAGAGAGGTAAGTTACGGACATATCTTGTTAATGGCCCACTAATCATTAACAAGAAGTGAATCAAAATCAGGGAAACAAATCCTTTAAATTCTCCAACAGTTGCTTGAAAAGTGCCTTATTCAGCATCCACACAACATTCCCTAACAATGGATATTTTCTCCAAATATTAACAGGTGATATTGGATAAATTTGAGCTCAATAACATGGAAGAGAATTTTCAATGAATGTCACAAAAGACATTACTTTTACCATTCACATTGAACGGGGAAAATGTGAATTAAAATTCAAATTACCTGCCTTAAGCATGCATCCAAAAAGACAACTCATTTATTTAGTGAAATAATATATTAATTAATGTAAGAAACATCAATTCTGCAAATTTTCTTTTGAAAACAATTACTGGGTAGAGAATAATGTGCTTGTCATTAGGTAATTCAATGATTTTGTATAAGAGACAGTTATTGCCCTAATCAAGATTATTGTGTAATATTGGGTAAAGATTAAAAAAAAGCAAACACATATTATTATAATATAAAAGTAATAGGGAAAGGAAGTCTCAAGGCCTGGGGGCTCATATTAGTGATGTATATGCAAGGTAAGCACAGGAAGGACTTGTATTTCAATAAATACAGAAGTTTTATAGGGTTAAATTAATTATTTGACTAAATATAACCCATGAATAATATTATGAATATTCAAATGGCCCTTGGAAGAAAAAAGTTCTCCTGTTACATAATGATTGCTTTGTAGAGCTGTTAATATGCCTTAGTACTTGAGAGAGAATTATTACTGACTAGATCAGTCAAACTTTCTTGGAACATGTATGATTTGTGGTAGATTTTAAAGGATGAGTAGGAATTCAACTTGAGAACTGGATGAAAAATAAAATATTTCAGTGAATATATCATAAATAAAAACAATCAGTATGAATATATTCAGATTTTACTATGTGAAAAATTAACCATTACAGAATAGTGGATGGAACTATTTTTCCCTGTCCTCTATTTTAAAATTTATTTCTTTTTTTTCCCTCATTTAAAAAAAATCAGTTTGCAGGTCCAACTTGTATCCTTTTTTCCCCTCCTTATTGTCTTCCATTTCCCTTCTCAGAGAGGGTAAACAATCAGATACAGGTTATGCATGTGCTATTATGTAAAACATTTCCACATTTGTGTTATGTTTGCTAAGGCACCAACCTCACTTTCTCCTCCAGAGCCATCTGGGCCCAGTGGCCAGATATGAATCAGGATAAATGGAGATTGCAAGGTAATCCAAATTAAGTGACTTATCCAAGGTGGCAACATTAGTAATGTCAAGTGTGTGAGGCAGGATTTGAACTCTCTTCCTCAGGACTCCAAGGTCTATATAGCACAATAATATTTCCTATACAATCATGTGCCAGTTTGTTTAGTCATTCCCCAGGTGATGGGCATTCCTTTGATTTCCTACTCTTCAATGCCATAAAAGAGCTGGTATAGATTTTTTATTTGGTATGCATAGTTCTATTTTACATTTGGAGAATGTTTTTTGGAATATGTACCTTAGTTTTCTGGATCAAAGGTGTATGCACTTTTTATAGACTTCTGCTATCCAGAATGGGTGAATCATGTCACAAGTCCACCAATGGTACTTTATCCCCATTTTCCCATATCCCCCAAAACATCTAGCATTTCCTCTTTTTTATGTCATATTAGCCATTATAATAGGCATAAGATAGCACCTCAGAATTGTTTCAATTTATATTGCCCTGATCAAAAGTGATTTAGAGCATTTTATTTTTCATATGAGTATCTTTGATTTCTTCATCTAAAAAAGTAACTATTGAAACCTTTGTCATTTGTCACAGTTGGGGAATGAATTGAATTTGACTCAGTTTCTATATATTTGTGAAGTGAAACCTTCATTAGAAATACTTATTTTATTTTTCCCCCACTTTTCTGCTATCCTTATAATTTTGCTTTCACTCTTTTGTTTATGATAAACCATTTTATTTTTATTTAATCAAAATTAATTGTATTATATTTTGCTATGTTGCATATATTGCATATATCTTCTTTGGTGGAAAATTCTTTCCATATCTATAAATATGACATTAAAACTACTCCATGCTCTGTTAATTAGCTTATGGTCTTAACGTTTATGTCTTAATCATATACTCATTTTAATCTTTTCTTGGTATTTGATATGAGATGTCAGTCTAAACTTACATTCTTGCCGTTGTTCAATTTTCTTAGCAATTTTTTTTAATATGTTTTTGTTTCAAAAATTTTGGATTTATCATATTCTTAATTACTATAATCATTTAATATAATATAATTTGTACCAAATCTATTCCACTTATCCACCACTTGATTTCTTATCCAGGAACAGATTGGTTTGATAATTACCAATTTATAATATCATTTGAGAGCTAAAACAGCTAAAGTATATTCTTTTACATTTTTCATTGGTCCCTTCGATGTTTTTGAGCTTTTGTACTGAATGAATGTCATTATTTATTTTGAGATTATAGAAGTGATCTTAAAGAATGAAGAACTTAGTTAACTGTTTATTTCAGACTCAAATTTTTCATATTGCTTATGTGACAAATCACTTACCAAATCATTTTGCCTTTCAAGATTATATGCAACTCTGACTTCCCATGTGTAATCAATATCATGTTATTTATTTCTTCAATGACTGGGGAAGGTGTAGGACTGCCAGAAGGAGGGAGATAATCTCAAACTCAAAATGAAAAAAGTGGATGTGAAAAATATTTACATATAATTGTGAATATTTTAATGAAATAATAAAATATGTTAAAATATTCTGTGTAACTCTCTGTGGTTCTAACTTGCAAGAAGGTTCCGTCTTGCATTTACAGAAATTGTTTATTCACCTATCAATTCCCTATGTCATAGGTCCAGTCTCTAGTCCTCTTCCTAATCCTATGTGAAAGGTGTTACAGGAAGAGAAGTATATATATATTCAATCAATCAATAAGCATTTACAAAATATTTACTATATTTGAGGTCTTGGTGATACAAAAACATAAAAAGGAAATAAACCTCTTTCAAGTAGATTACAACCTAATAGGAGGATGAATATTTACTTTAAAAACAAACAAACAAAAATGAACTGGAGGTAGCATCAAGTTGGCAGAATACAGGGAGGGACTTCCATATTTTCTCCCCCCCAAACCTATATAAATACCCTTAAATAATGATTCTAAATAAATTCTAGAGCAGTTGAATACATTAAAATGGAGAAAAAATGTTTTTTTTTAATCTAAAACAATTTAGAAGATCTTCAGGAAAGGTCTGGGCATCAGGATGAAGGAGGTATGAAGTTCAGTTCAGGCTACAATAGTGCAGCTTGGACTTCAGAAAACCAGAAGCAAGCCTTGAGGTGACTAAATTAGTGGTATCAGTGGTAGTGGAAAGATTGCTCAGTAACAATGCCAAAGACAACATACATCTGGAGGAAATATCTGTATCACCTAGAAGAGTAGAGTTCAGTAGAGACCCAGTCCTAGCAAATTAGGAGCACGTCCTGGAAACCACTGAACCAGAAGGAACAGCAGCCTGGGAGTTGTCAGTCCAAAGACAGTAAGGGGATCAAAAAACTGGTCAGAAAATTCCAAGGCTTTCTGACGCAGGACTCTGTTGCTTTGCCCATAGTCAGATACAGGTTGCAGTCCTGAGTGGCAGTTCCAGGGTAAGGAGGAGCTGGGAAACATCAGAACTTGTGACCACAGGAAAATGGGAACCCTCTGCAAGGTTCCAGGGCAGAAAACAGTGTTTGTGGTCAATCACATACCATAGCACCACACCTCTCCTTAGACCAGACAACTTTGGAAGAATGTAAAACTTATAGATCTCTAGAAATAATCCTGAAATCAGGTGCACTATGCCCCATCCTAGAAGCAGAGCTCTACTTTAACAAAGTGGTAAATGGAGTAAGCAACAGAGAAAAAATTCTGATACTAGAAAATTAATATGGTGAGAAGGAAAGTCAGAACACAATAAGAAGATAACAAAGTCAAAGCTTCTTCATTCATATCTTTCAAGTAAATGGTGAATTTGTCTCAGACCATGGAAGATCTCAAAGATTTTGAAAATCAAGTAAGAGAAATAGAGGAAAATTTGGGAAGAGAAAGATGAGTGATGAAAGAAAATTACTGAAAATGATTCAATAGCTTTGTAAAGGAGACACAAAAATAATGAAGAAAATAAATTTAAAAATAATCTAGTCCAAATGATAAAAGAGGTACAATAAGTCAAGGAGGAGATAAATGTCTTAAAAAGCTGAGTTGGTCAAATGGAAAAAGGAGATAAAAAAGCTCATTATAGAAAATAATTTCTTAAAAATTAGAATTGAACAACTGGAACCTGATGATTTGTTGTGAAATCAAGAAAAAATAAAACAAAATCAAAAGAATGAAAAATATAGAAGACGTTGGGAAAGCGACTAACAAGGAAAATAGTACCAGGGGAGATAATTTAAAAATTATTGTACTACCTGAAAGTCATGATCAAAATATTAAAAAAATTGGACATCACCTTCAAGCATTTTTTTGCAAGGAATTAGGTTTAAGTGACTTGTCCAAAGTCATACAGCTGGATAATTATTAAGTGTCTGAGGTCAAATTTGGACTCAGGGCCTCTGGAATCCAGGTTTAGTGCTCTATCCACACCTAGCTGCACCACAAGAAATTTTCAAGAAAAATTTCCCTGATATTCTAGAACCAGAGGGTAAAAATAGAAATTTAAAGAATCCACTGATCTCTTGAAAGAGATCCCAAAAGGAAAACTCCCAGGAATATTGAAACCAAATTCCAGTGCTCTCAGGTAAAAGAGAAGATATAAGTAGTCAGAAAGAAACAATTCACAGAAAAAAAAAACAATACACAATATTTATTCTGGATCCACAATCTAATTCTATATTAATGATTTAGAAGATTCTACATTAAAGATTGTGAGCTTGCAATATATTATTTCAAAATGCAAAAGGGTTTGGAATACAACCTTGAATCAACTACTCAGTAGAACTGAGCATGCTTTTTCAGAGAAAAAGATAGATTTTCAGTGAAATAAGATACTTTCCACCCTTCCTAAGGGGGGAAAAAATCTAGAATTGAATAGAAAATTTAAATACAAAGCTCAAAAGAAGCATAAAAATTTAAACAGGAAAGGGAAATCACAAGGGTCTTAATGTTAAACTATTTATAATACTTCATAGAAGTATGATACTGGTAAGTCATAAGAATTTACTCATTATTAGGACAATTAGAAAGTATGTATGTATATAGATAGATATAGTTATAGTTTTATATATATATATATATATACATAATATATATAAACACAGATGCACAGGTATGAGTTGAATATGAATGGATTATATATAAAAATATAAATTAAAAAGTGAGACAAGAATTTACTGAGAGAAAGGGAAATGGAGAAACTCAATTGAGTAATTATTTCCCATAAATAAGGCAAAAAAAGATTTTCCAGTGAAAAGGAAGACAGTAGAAGGAAAGGCAAGTGGCTGAACCTCTCCTCAGAATTTACTCAAATTGGGAATGGCATATACAAACAAATGGTTACAGAAATCTCTCTTAAAGGATATAAAAGAAGGGAGGAGGATGTTCAAAAAGAGGGAGTATTAGCTGTAGGAGACAGAAACAAAAAAGTTTTTTAGGAGGGACAGAGTGAAAGGAATTAAAATTGAATTAATACAGGGGATTGAGATGGAGGGAAATACATTTAGGAATAGAAATTGTAAATAAAATTTTGAAGCAAGTTTCTCTGATATAGAACTCCTTTATCAAAGAAATAGAGAATTGAGTCAAATTTATTAAAAGGAGAGATTTCCCCCAATTGTTAAATGACCAAAAGGTTTAAACACTTTTCAGATGAAGTAATTAAAACTATCTATAACCATATGGAAATAAATGCTCCAATTTCCTAGTGATTGAAGAAATGAAAATTGGAACAATTCTGAGGTACTACCTTATATATCTATTAGATTGGTTAAAATGACAGAAGGTGCAAATCATAAATTTTGATGGGAATGTGGGAGAAATGAGCAATTAATGCATTATTGATGGATTTGTGAACTGATTAAATCATTCTGTAGAGAAATTTGTAAAAGTTATAAATTGTGCTTAAGCTTTGAACTAGTAATCTCACTACTACATATTTTTCCCAAAAGAGATTTAAAAAAACACATAACGGATAAGGTGATAGATGTACAAAAATATTTATAGTAATTCTTTTCTGGATGCAAAAAGTTGGAAATTAAGGAGTTGGCCATCATTTGGGGAATGGCAGAACAAATTGTGGTATGTGTTTATAATGGATTCATATTCTGCTATAAGAAATGATAAACAGGATGCTCTTAAGAAAACTTGAAAAGGTTTATATGAGCTGACGTAAAATGTAATCGACTGTGTACAAAGAGACACACAATTGTGACGGCTATTATTAGCAATGCAATGATGATGTTTGTCCTTTTGCAAAGAAGATAAGGACATCAAGGGAGATGATTCCATTTGGATTTAAGAGAGGTGGTGGTGTTGTGATAAGTTACCAGTCTCACTTTCTTCTGAGGAATCATCTGCATCCAGTGGCCAGATATGAATCAAAACGACTGAATTCACAGCAATCAGGGTTAAATGATTTGTCCAAGGTCACACAGTTAGTAAGAGTCAAGTATCTGTGGTCATACTCACACTCCTATCCTCCTGATTCCAAGGCCAGTGCTCTATCCATTATACCGCCTAACTATTCATAATATAGTGATCCAAGACAGCTCTGAAAGACTATGGATGAATAAAACTTTCTTTTTATATATGTCTTTATTTTTCTTGAAGGAATTTTTTTTATTCTATATTTTTTCACATCATAACTATTTTGCAAATATTTTGCACGATTATAAATATGACTGCTTATATTGAATTGTTTGCCTTCTCAATGGGGAGTGGATGAATTGTAATGGAGGAATGGAGAGAATTAGGAACTTAATGTGTTAAAAATATTTTTACATGTAACTGATGGAAAAATAACAAATAAAAAAGACAATGAAATATATATCTATTTTCCTGATCTATTTATATTATTTATATGTATCTGATGTAAATATATATATATATACAGACATACACACATAAACTAGATAAAATGTATATATGTATATTTTTCTAGATTTTTAAATACACACACATATATGTGTATATATTGTGTACACAAACGTATGTACATAGAAAATGTATTTAAAATTTCCTTTTAGGCAATAGGTATTTAAAAATCATACTGTGAAAGACAGAATGTTACTTTTATTCCTGCCACCATCACCCATAATTATCTTTCACAAGGAATATGATTTTACTTTTCATGGAAATATCCATCCTTTCTGGCACACAAGTTTGTTATCATAGTCTCATCTTAAAGTAACCCCTCTCTTTTACTCACTCCACATGCTCTGTTGTTTACTAAATCTTGTCATTTATTATATCTCAATATCTCTCAGGTGTATTCCATTTTGCTTTACTCTTGTAGTTCTCAGTCCCATTTAATACTTTGCAGAGGACAGCAAAGACACACAGGATATTTAATCTCCCATTTTATGTACCTTTGTATTGATTGTCACTCATAGCAGGGATGCTCTCTTGATATATATATATATATATATATATATATATATATATATATATATATATATATCCACTTCATAGAAGCTATATTTTGCTTCACTTCAAAATTTAGCTTAGGTATTATCTACTAATTGAAATTTTTGCTAGGAGCTTCCTTTGTAAATTTTGTCAAATATGATTTCTATGATAAGCATGTACATGTATGTATTTAAATACATATTTATAATTGTCTCCATTTTTATACCTATCAAAGTAGGCACCAATGTACTATGTATAAATGTATCCATGGTACATGTACTTTATACTATGGGTTGCAATATGCACCACTGAAACTAGTAATATAAGAAAGTAGAAGAACCATCTTAGTATTTGTCATCTATTGTCTATATACATTTCACATGACATATGAAACTACAGAGTATATAAGTATAAGTCAAGATCAGTCTCTTTCTCTCTAATTCAGTTTCCACAATGTTACCAATTTGATATTCCTTAAAAAAGGTCTGACCATATCAATAGGTTCCTCATTAACTCTAAGATAGAATATAAATTCCTTTGACATTTTAATTTCTTCACAATTTAGTACTTACTTTTCTTTGCAGGCAAATGTTATTTTACCACCACACACAAGCCACATACACACACACACACACACACACACACACACACACACACACACACACAAACACAGACTCTTTGTATCTTACAATAAGTGCCCTACCTTTTCCTTCTAAATGACATTGTTCCTTACTTTGCCTTTGGACAGTTGTTCCTGGAAATCACCCTCAATCTCTGGGAATGCAGAGATGCCTTCTTATTTCAATTATGGTTCTTTCCCCCTCTAGAGATGACTGATATTCTTAATTGTTAGGTGCTCTCTCAATTATATGCTGCCCTGAAATTAATTTGTATTTGCTTTTCATATATTTTATACTCACTTAACTGTGAACTTTGTCCCCTCCACCCTCTAATAAACTCTAAATTCTCAAGGGAGACTAACAGGGGAGACTAATTTTTTAGTCCTTGTGTCCTTCAGAATGTTTGAATGCTTGAATGGTAGGCAGTTTAGTTCAAGAAAGTGACTCAGTGTCTGGCATCTTCTCCTGTCAGGTGATTTTTCAGAATTTTCCCAAGACAATTTAAAGGAAAGCAATTCAGTTTCCTGATATGGTGATGGTAGATTGTCCAGGTTTGGCAGTCATATTGCAATAAGATCCTGTAGACCTTCAGTTTGGTAGTAACTCCAATATCTTTTCTTAACCACATTTTCTTTCAGAGACTCCCATACACTGAGCTAGTTCTGGCAAAGCACGTGTCAACTTTATGATCAATGTGTACCTCTCTAGAAAGTATATTTCCAGGGTAAGTGGACTTATCCACAGTGTTCAAAACTTCTCCATTTTCTGTAATTGATGGTTCTACATATGAATGGTATGGTACTGGCTGATGGAGCTCCTGGGTTTTCTTGGTGTTAATTGTTAGAACAAAGCCAGCACAAGCAGAAGAGAAATTTGTTGTATCTCGGCATCAGAAACTACATTGAGTGCATAATCATCTGCAAATAGATGATCATGCACAAACACCCTCCACTTTGGATTTGTCTTATAGACTTCTCAATTTAAAAAAAAAATACAGGCAATATTGTACCTGACTTTGATACAGTGCTGATCTTCAGTGAAAAAATTTGATAACATGACTGAAAATATGCTAAAAAGCATGGGAGCAAGGAGAGAACTTGCTTCACTCCATTAGAGAGATTGGGAAATCTATCTAGTCTATCTAAAACCCAGGCAAGCATGTCATCATGAAATTGATGTACAATCCTGATGAGCTTCTCTGGGCCACCAAATTTTGACATAATTTTCCATAACCTCTCATGCTCAAATCTACAAATGTTGTATAAAGACCTCTGTTCTACTCTTGGCATGTTTCCTGGAAGTGTCAGGCAAAAAATATCCTATCAACTGTTCCAAGACCCTTTCTTGCTCTCAGGTTGGTGAGCATCTTCCTGGTTAAGTATCAGCTATTGAGAAAGAATCTGACAAGAATGTTAACAGCAATGACTGAAGAGAAAGACCACTGTGATTGTCACAGGACAATCCCCTTTGTCTTCATAGAGATGGACAATGGGGGCATCTTTGAATCCCTGGGGATAATATCTTCATGTCATATAACCTGGAAAATTTCAGTCAACTTTTGTAAGAAGGGCATTGGAACCCCCCCCTCCCCCTTTGTAAAACTCATCTGGAATAGATCAAGCACAAAGCATGGAAGAAGCCTAATGGCATTCAAAAACCTCTTATTCAGTTGTAGATTCTGCTAGGAATGAATTGACCTCAACTTGAGATAAATGGTCAGGGACTTCTGCATTGATTGATTATTGTATGTTAAGCACACCATGGAAGTCTTCAGGGACTTTCTATAGGATTATGTACTTATCATTAGTCAATGTGGATCCAGTCACACTGATTAGATGATTTGTAACATATATATTTTGGTCCATAAATAGCCGTCAGAGCATCAAAAATCACTTTGAATTATTACTATCTGTGTAAAAACTGGACTTTATCTACTTTCTACTGAGCCAAGAATTCTGCTTATCTCTAAACTTCACTCATACTTATTTTTGATGGAATTAAATGCTTCATTTTTAGAAATCCTTCTGGTAAACCGTGTAAGGTTTCTTATTTTTCATTTAGCAGTTTCTTTATTTCCTTAAAACAATCTTGATATTTGCAAGTATTCTGAGTCAAATGAGCAAATGAAGTACTGTACACTAAATCTCTGAAAGCTGCCTATTTCTTTTCTGCTCCACTGTTAACAAATGTGTGTTTGCACCAACTTTACCTCCAAGTCAGCAACAAAGTATTCCCCCCTCAGAGAAGCACTAAAATTTTTTGTTATAATTCTTCTAGTAGTCAATTTGCCTTGGGGCTGCTGCTTTCATTGAAAATGAACATTTTAATTTGGAGAGGATGAATATGTCATCAGTCCTGAGCTCTGCATCAAAACTTGCCTTTGTCACTGTCACATCCTGTTTTTTCTCCTTACAGCCACATTGTCTATTAAATGTCAGTGTTTGCTTCAAGGGTGCATCCAGGAAGTTTTATTGCATTTAGGTAAATGAAAACAATACTTGGATGAAAAGATCATGAGATGCAAAAAGGATTCAGTAGTAGATGACCATTGCTAATGCTATCTTCAACTCCATTCTTCTCAAGGACACCCTACCATGTAATCCAGAATTATTTTTGTCATCTTTTGGTATTTTGATAAAGGTCTCAAGGACAGCATCAAATTTTTATTTGACTTCATCAGGATTCCTCATGATGAGAGTATAGGCACTGATTGTGGTGGCATGATATTTTTTCCTTCAATTGGAAATCTCATTGTCATAAGTCAATTTTTCTCAGCTTTTTTTGTAGAAATTCAAGCTCAATGACAGGATTAGTTTGATTGCAAAAACTACCCCACCTATTCAACACTCCCATACACTGTGATTATTCCATAAAACATATGTATCCAGCTCCAACTTCAGTAATCCTACTTTCTCATTTGCTGACCTTTCTTCCCTTAGTGCTACTATTTGGATATGATACCAGCTGAGAATTCTTTCAAAAATAATTGTTCATCTTTCTGGTCTCTTTCATCTTCTGTGTCTAGGAGTGCACATACTCCTAGCACTGATTGTGAATGAAATCTTCTTTGAAGTTTTTCCATATTTTTTGTTTGTTTTTTGACTTCAGGGAGGGATTCTGCCTGTTGTGGTTATTAGGCCAAGGTTGGGTAAACATACAATTTTTAGAGTACCTTTACTAACCCCTTCCTCAAAACATGAAGTGAGTAGTGTGATACTTAAAAGGGCTGCTGAGACACCAAGTGGTCTGCCAAATCTTACTGTGGCTTCTAATGAGTACATTATCCTATAACTTGGGCTGCCTGTGAGCAGGATTGTAGCACAACTCTCAGGGTATCTACACCAGCTGCATCATCACTTGCCTGCCACCACAGTACTTTCATATAGGAATGGTAAAGTGGTATGGCACTTTAATGGTTGGATTTAAGAGAAGCAGAATTGCATTAAATTGTTAACCTACTCTCTCTTCCAAAGTCATCATTGAAAAGTGACAACTCACTGGTAATGGCTCTTGATTCAGTGGATGACATTGAAGTCTTTGATGCCTACTTTGGCTGCCTTCATGATTGTGAGAACAAATTGTTCTCACTCTTCTCTATAAGATGAGAGAGACATCAAAGATAGAAAGTAGCCCTGAAAAGGACTTGGCAGTCCACACACCAGAAGTACAGGTCCTGAACACACCCTACACCTACTATTACTACAAAGCATAACTGTGATGAATTGGCCATGTTTTTCGAAAGCTAGGCATAAATTTGCCAAAAAGACTATTTTATGGAGAACTGACACAGGGCAAGTGCTTACAGAGGGGCTAGAAGAAATGATACAAGGACATCCTGAAAGTCTCTCTTAAGAACTTTGGAATTGATTCTGCAGCATAGGAGACATGAATACAGGACCACCTAACATGAAGGGTCCTCATTAGAAAGGGTGATGTTCTCTTTCAATAAAGCAGAGTTTGAAGTAGTTCAAAGGAAACATGAGGTTCATAAGTGTTTTCATGGATTCATCGTGTCCAACCTGTGGTAGAGCATTCCAAACCCACATTGGTCTGATCAACCATAGTGGACTACAGTGTAACTCATCTGTAACATAGTGATGTCATTTTTGTCTTCTTTGTTAACAAAGTTCAAGAACCAACCATGGAGAATATGGCAGAGCATCTGACACATAATACAAGCAATTTTTATATTAACTCGTTTTTATGAAAAATCAAAATAGTGAAATTGCTCAATTATTTTTAGTTATTACATATATGGCTATAATATAAATTACTAATTTAGTTACTGACATTTTAAAAACAATTTACTGAACTGTGTTTTAATGATCAACAAGAATACAAATTCATCCCATTTAAGATTTTAATTTTTAATAATTACTGTAATAATTATGAGATATAACTTTTTACTTATGAAGTAAGATGAATATGAGTGAGTCATAAATAACATGTATTTAATTTTTTGGTTTATGTAATAATTAGGTAGAGTGATTTTAAGAGTATGGAATTAGGAGAAATCATAGCTGATGCACTGCCTTTATAAAAGAAAATGAAGAGATAATAGCTCATTTTGCTAATGTCTCAGATTGTTTCTCTATTCAAAGGCTTTTCATTGAATTATTCTGCATTTGTCTACTTTATTCTCCATATCTTTCCACTCTCTCCCTCTTTCCTTGCCTCTTCCTCAAATAGAAAACATTATTCCAACTAGATTTGCTAGTTGATAAAACCTCTTTCAAGATTACTACCTAGAATAGATACTGGTCAAGCTGGCAGAGTGAAGGCAGGATGAGTTTTGATATTTCCCTCAGGATTTCCTAATGAATAAAACCTCATAATCAATTTTGGATTGACATAACCTACAAAAGAACAAAGTGAAACATTTACCAGCAATATCTATCATGGGTGAGAGCAGGGTCTGCAGGCTTTGGAGGGGAACTAACTTGAGGACTTCTGCAGCAGTGGAAGTGGAAGCCTTTGTTATGTGCCTGGTGGCCCAGCTGGGAGAACTACAGCTCTGAGACTGAGAGTTCCAGTTCAGTTGCCCAAGACACCCATTCAACAATTGAGAGTGATCTGAACAGCCTGAATGCAAATCCCTGAAATTCCCAGAGGAGCCCCTAGAGTTCCTATGGGAAGGCCTGGTATTTCCCCAGAACAAACACAGAAAAAGGCCCAGGTGTTTTTAATCTTCCCTGAGGCCCAAGTATGAATAGTGCATTTCCCCAGTGCTTGACTATCCACAAGACCTCTGACCTTTCCAATCCTCAGGAACCAGAGCAGCAACTGGATTGTATCAGGAGAGATCATATTTAGATACAGGTATAGGGAGTGGGCAGCTAATATCCCCAACACAGATCCAGAGAAAACTTTTCACTTTCCTTTGGTTCACTGAGTAACCCCCTGGAATTCCTAACTCCTGTAAGCCAGACCTCTAGAGTTCCCAACACCAAAGGTCTATGAACCATCTTCTGCCCAAACACAAGACCCCAGGTATAAATACCAAAATGAAGAAAGGGGAGCACAAAATAGTGTCTGATGAATGTTGTCTCAGAGATAAGAATAATATCTCAGAAGAGGAGGGTATAAATAACACTTATATGTGAAACTTCAGAGGAGAATATGAATTGATCTCCAGCCCAGATTGACTTCTTAGAAGAGATTATAAAGGAGTTTAAAAATCAAATGGAAAAGTTGCAAAATGAAATGCAAGAGAAAATTAATACCATGTAAGGGAAAATTAAAATTTTTAACAAAAAAATAAAGAACAAATCAATTAATAATACAATTGGACAAATACAAAAAGAAAATAATTCCTTAAAAATACAACTGGGGGCGGCTAGGTGGCATAGTGGATAAAGGTACTGGCCTTGGAGTCAGGAGTACCTGCATTCAAATCCGGTCTCAGACACTTAATTATTACCTAGCTGTGTGGCCTTGGGCAATCCCCTTAACCCGTTTGCCTTGCAAAAACCTAAAAAAAAAAAAACACAACTGGGCAAATGGAAAAAGATATCAACTCCTTTAAAAATAGAATTAAGCAAATGGAAGAAGGATCTAAATGGAGAAAATACTCCCATTAAAACAGAATGGGACCAGTGGAAGCTAATGACTTCAAGAAACACTAAGAATCTGTTAAGCAAAAACAAAAAATACAAAAAAATTAGAAGATGTAAAATACTTCATTGGGAAAACAATTGACCTAGAAAATAGATTCAGAAGATACAATTTAAGAATAATAGAGCTACCTGAACACGTTGATCAAAAATAGAAACTGGACTCCATTCATCAGGATATATTTAAGGAGAACTGCCCTGATATCCTGCAACCAGAAGCCAAAATAGTCATTGAAACAATCCATTCATCTCATACTGGAATAGATCTCAAAATGAAAAGAAAGGAATATGTGGCCAAATTACAGAATTATCTGATGAGAGAGAAAATCCTTTAAAAGGTCAGGATAAAAAATTCAAATACCAAGGATCCACAGTCAGTATAACACAGGATAGAATATGATATTCCAGAGAGCAAGGGAACTTGTATTCCAACTAAGAATCAACTATCCAATAAAATTGATCCTTCACTTTTGGGAAAAAGATGAATATTTAATGAAATAGGTGACTTTCAAACTCTCCTGAAGAATGCACCAGAATTTGAATAGAAAATTTGATCTTTAAATAGGAGCCTCAAGTGATACATGAAAAGGTAAATGAGGAAAAGAAAAAAGACTACTATCCAATATTATTAAAATGATTACATCCCTACCTGGAAAAAAATATTCTTATGACTCTTTAGAATTGTAACTCTATTAAAGGGGAACATACTTAGGTTGAAAGTATGGACATTTATGGTATGTCCATGAGTTTTTTAGAATGATTTTAAAAATAGGACATTAAAAAGTGAGTGGGGGGATTGTAAAGAATTGGGAGGAATGGGGCAAAATACCTTACATGAAGAGGTACAAAGGACCTATTGCAATAAAAGGAATGAAGAGAGGAGGTATGAATCACCTGAATTTTACTCTCATAAGATTTGTCTCAAAGAGGGATTAATTTATATGCTGAGATGATTTTAGAAATTTATATTATGTTTCAGTTATTAGTAGGAGACAGCATGAGGGGGAAAGAGGGAGGAAGGAGGTAATGAGAGGAGGAAAAAGGAGAAAAGGGAAAGGGGAAAGAAAAGGTAGGGTGGTGCATAGAATAGAGGACCACTGAGGAGGAGGGAAAAGGAGGGGAAATATAAATGAAGGGAGATAGCATGGGGGGTAATAAAGAATTATTAATAATACATGAGAATGTTAATGGGATGAACTTTCCCATAAAATGGAAGCAGATAGCAGAGTGGATGTAAAAACAAAAATCCTACAATATCCTGCTTACAAGAAACACATTTGAAGAAGACAGATTACTATATAATTAATCCTTAACTTTCCTTATTAAAGATCAGATAACCTCACTAGGTTTGTGTCAAATTGCAGTATGTCCAACTGTGACTGATAAGAACAACATGAGCTCAGAATGCTTTACAACAGGTTGGGCATAAATAGTCCATGGGGACATCTGGATTGCTTAATCTAAATTTCCCTGTGTCATATTTCCTTTGAACTGATTCAATTCCTCCTTCCTCACAGAGCTCAGGACCCTCACTGATGAGGACATGCCATCCTGGAAGTTCTTAAGCCAATGTTTCCCATGTTGTACAATCGATTCTAAAGTTGTTTTTTATTTTTATTTAAGACAATGGGGTTAAGGAACTTTCCCAAGGTCACATAGCCAGGCAATTATTAAGTGTCTGAAGCCAAATTTGAACTCATATCCTCCTGACTCCAGGCTGGTGCTTTATTCACTGCACCACCTAGCTGCCCCTACTATGCCACCTAGCTGCCCCTACTGCACCACCTAGCTGCCCCAATGTGCCACCTAGATGTCCCCTAAAGTTCTTAAGAGGAAGCTTCAAGGTTTCCAGGTATTGCTTCTACTGACTCCATTGTGAGGACTTGTCCTATGTGAATTCTCCAACAAATAGTGACAGGCATACTTCTGCCATTCTGATATTTCCAACCCATTGTAGTTACTCTCTCTCTAGTAATTTTCTAATGCTATGCATTTTAGCTCAAGAAAAGACCTCAGTGAATGATATCTTCTCTTGCTGGGTGATTTTCAGAATTTTTCCAAGACAATTTAGTGAAAGCAATTCAGTTTCATGACATGGTGATGGTAGATTGTCTAGGTTTCACAGGCATACAGCAATGAGGTCAGCACAAGGGCTCTGTAGACCATCAGTTTGGTAATCAGTCTAATATCTATTCTCTCCCACACTTTCTTTCAGAGGCTTCTCAACACTGATCTATCCTGGCAATTCATGTGTCAACTTCATTTTCATTGTGTACCTTGACAGGACGCTGCCAACTAAATGAACATGTCCACAGTGCTCAAAATTTCACTTTTTGCTGTAATCAGTGGTTCCACATGTTGAATATATGATGCTGGCTAATGGAACACCTGTATTTTCCTCTTGTTTACTGATATACCAAAATTAGCACAAGCAGCAGGGAAACAATCCATTCTTTGTTACATCTCAGCCTCAGAGATTGCATTGAATGCACTATCATCAGCAAACAGAGGAGCAAGCTCCAACATTTCCTCTACATTAGTTCATGCTTGTAGTCTTTTCAAGTTGAAGAATTTTCCATTAATCTGGTAGCTGAGCCATGCTCATCCCCAGTGCAAGCATTTGATAACATGGATTAAAACATCATGCTAAAATGCATGGAAGCAAGGACACATTCTTGTTTTACTCCATTGGTAACCAGAAAGTCTCAAGAAAACTGTCCAGAACCCAGGGAAACATGCTATCATGAAATTCTTGTACACTACTGTTGAACCTCTCTTGGAAATCAAATTTTGACAATTTTCTATATACCCTCTCAACTGACAGTATCAAAGGCATTGGTCAGATCTGCAAATGTTGATGTAGTCCTCTGTTCTGTTCCTGGCATTTTTCTGGAGCGTTTAGAAGTAAATATCATATCAACTTTTCCTCGACCTTTTCTGAAGCCACACTTGCTCTCAGGGAGGTGACCATCTTCCAGGTGAATGATCAGTTTATTGAGAAGGACAGTAATTGTCACAGCATAATCTATTCTCTTTACCTTTCAATGTTGAAGGCATCTTTAAATTCTTGGAGGGTAACCTCCATGCGATACACTTGAAAAATTTCAATTAACTTCTGGAAATCATTAGACTCTCTACCATGTAGATCTCAGCTGGAATAGAATGATCACCAACTGCTTTGTCACTTGAAAGGAGTCTAATGACATTAAAACCCCCTTCTTCAGTTGGAACTTCAGGTAAGGACTTATTGACTTCAATTTTAGGTAAATGGTCAATGGCTTCTGCATTGATTGATGATGGTTTGTTAAGAATACTAGGGAAGCATTCATCCCATCCCCTCTAGGCTCATGTTCCTAAATGTTGATTAATGTGGAAACAAGCACTGAGCAGTTGAGATGCACCATAGGTCTTTGGCCCATAAAGAGCTTTCAGGAAATCATAAAAGAAACTGAATTTCAACTTCCTTTTAATTGAGCCAGGGGTCTTCTGTCTCTCTAAATTTCATTTCTACTTTTGATGGAATTAAAATATGTCTTCTTAGAAATGGATGAACTCCTTTGGAGTTCTTGTTTTTCATTTAGCAGCTTCTATATTTCAAGCATCATTTTCATCAAATTATTCTTGATGTTTGTATGTGTTTTGAACAAGATGAGTAAATTCAGTGCTATACACAAGATCTGTGAAAGCTCCCCCATTCCTTTTCTGCTCCATGGTTGCCAATTGTGTGTTGACTCAACTTTATCTCCAAGTTAGCAACAAGCTATTCTCAGAGAGACACTCCATTCTCTTGACATTAATTGTTCTAGAAGGTATTTTACCTTGGTTGAATATTTAGCTTACAGAGGATGAGTCTGTGATCAGTACAGAACTTTGCCCTACTTACTACTATTGTCACTCTCATATTCTGTTTATTCTTCTCCTTACAGGCAGATAGCCTATTAGATGCCAATGTTTGCTATAAGGCTAGATATAGGAAGTTTTGATTATATTTAGGAAAACAAAAGACATTATTTATTATGAGAATGTCATGAGATGCATAAATCTTCAGTAGTGGGTGACCATTATTGCTGCTGTTTCCAATTGCATTCTTCCCAAGGACTCCTTGACATGTCTGGTAATCTGAGTCTACTCTAGCATTAAAGTCACCCAGAATTATAAACTATAAATTGTAATCCTCTTTTGGTACATTAATCATAAGGATTTCCATGTCTTCATAAAATTTTTCTTTGACTTGATTAGTTTTCATCATGGTGGGAACATAGACATTGAGGATGGTGCCATGGTGTTTTCCTGGAAGTGGTAATCTCATTTTTATGAACCTGTTGTTCACTCCTTTTGGCAGGCATTCAAGATACTTGACTGGATTAGTTTTGATTTCAAAATCTACTCCAGTTTCATGGCACTCCCCTTCACTGCAGCCACTCTGGGGAAAAATGTATATCCAGGTCTGACTTCAATAATTTGGACTTCATTTGCCATTCACTCAGGGCTGCTATTTGGATATGAGACCTACTGAGTTCTCTTGCAACAAGAGCTATTCATCTTTCAGATATATTGGATCCTGTATTGACTATGAGTGTATTCACATTCCATGCACTGATGGTGAATGTAGCTTTTTTTGAAGAAATTTTTGTAGATTTTTTGGATCTTGACAATACTATGGGATCCTTGCCTGTCATGCTAATCATTACATGGTTGGTTAAGCAGAAAATTATTTTTGGCGCCTTTTCTAGCACCTTCCTCACATTAGGACATGAACAGTGCAATACAGAAAAGGGTTGTTCAGTTACCCAAGGGGATGAGGAATCTCACTGCTGCTTTCAGTGGGGAAAAGTTCCTGTGGCCTGGGCCACCTCTGTTCAGGATTGTGACTATAAGTCCCAGTGAATCTGTACCTAATGCTTTTTCACTTTTTGCCATAGAATTTTGAGTAATGGCAAATTATAGGTGATGTCTTTTAATTTCTACACATATAGGATTTAAATGAGGTAGAATTGCACATTACCTCAGTCTCTCTTCGAAAGTCATCATGATTAAGCATGGCAAGACAGAGTCAAGAAAGCTGATGACAACTCAAAATACCATAGATAGCTTTGGTGTCTTCTGTATCTAACTAAGCTTGATGAACTACACAGCACCTGTTTCAGCTGTCTTCATGGATATTGTAATGAAATGTTCTCATCTGCCTATTCCTCCAGTGGAAGATTTCACATGCTTGAGGTTGGCTCCCTCTCCATTCATTGATGAGTCTGAGACTCCCTCAGTTACCCTCAACCTGATTTAGCCTGCCTGCCAAAACAGTTTACCACTGTCTGGCTGCTGTGTACACTATAACTTCTTGGAGAAACAGGCGAGAGTTAGGTGGATCAGATGGAAATGAAAGGTAGAAAGTGGTCCTTAAAACGTTTTGATAGACTGCACATCAGAGGTACTAATGTTTCTTGAACACAAATTAAACTCCAAAGGAGAGAAATATGCACATAGGAAAGATTCAGTTGAAGTGAAAAAAGCAAAGGTAGCAATCTTTATTTCAGCCAAAGCAGTTGCAAAAATAGATTTTATTAAAATAAATAAGGAAGGAATATGCATTCTCCTAAAAAATAACATGGACAATGAAGTATTTTCAAAACTAAACATGTTTACACCAAGCACTATAGAATCCAAATTCTTAAAGGAGAAGAAAAATGAATTAAAAGAAGTCATACATAGCAAAACTCTACTGTGGGGGACCTCAGCCTTCCTCTCTTAGAATTACATAAATCTTTTGACAAAATACACAAAAAGGAATTTAAGGAGGTGAATAGAATGTTCGAAAACTTATATGATAGACCTTTGGAGAAAACTGAACGAAGATAGAAAGGAATATTTTTTTCCCTGTGTTACATGACTGCTACATAAAAACTGACAACACATTAGGGCATAAGAGCTCACAGTCAAATGCAGAAAGACAGAAATATTAAATATATACTTTACAGATCATGTTGAAACAGAAATCACATGCAATAATGGATCATGGAGATAGATACCAAAAACTAACTGGAAAATAACCTAATTTTAAAGAATGAGTGAATCAAACAAAACAAATCATAGAAAGAATTAATAGTTTCATCCAAGATGACAATAAGAAAACAACATACCAAAATTTATGGGAATCAGTTATTGACAAAACAGTTATTAGGGGAAATATTAAATCTCTAAATGCTTACTTGACTAAAATAGAGGAAAGAGGTGATCAATGAGCTGAGTATGCACCTAAAAATTAGAGAAAAGACAAATTAAAAATCCCCAATTAAATCTGAATTTAGAAATTCTGAAATTTAAGATGTAATTAATAAAATAAAAACAAGAAAATTATTGAACTTATAAACAAACCAAAAGTAACTTTATGGAAAAAATAAAATAGAGAAACCAAAATTAGCTTTATGGAAAAAAAACCCAATAAAATAGCTAAAACTTTGCCTAAAAAAAAGAAGCAAACCAAATTAACAGTATCAAAAATGGTAAAGTTGAATTTACCATCAATGAACAGACCATTCCCCCAAACTGTATGCCAAGAAAATTGACTAAGTGGAATGGATGGATAGTTACCAAAAACTTACTTAAATAATCCTATATCTGGAAAAAAATTGAATGAGACATCATTGACCTCTCTAAGAAAAAATCTCCAGCACCAGATGAATTCATAGGTGAATTAAGGAACAATTATTTCCAATTATTTTTAAAATAGGTGAAGAAGCACTTCTGTCAAATCCCTTTTAGGACACCAATATGATGCTACTATCTAGTCTGAAAAGATTCTAATCAGAGAAAGAAAATTATAGATCTTTTTCACTAATGAGTATGGATGCAAAAATATTAAATAAAATATTAAATATTAAAAAAATTTAAACAAGATATCACTAGGATAATACATAATGATCAATTAGGATTTATAACAGGAATTCAGGATTGGTTCACTATTAGGAAAACTATCAGCACAATTGACAATACCAATAAAACACTAACAAAAATCATTTGATCACCTCAATGGATACTGAAAAAGCTTTTGAAAAATGCAGCACCCTTTTTCATTTAAAATACTACAGAGTGTAGGAAAAGTGAAATGTTCTCTAAAATGATAAGCAATATCTCTCTAAAACTATCAACAAACATTATATGTAATGCATACCAACTAGAAGCATTCCCAGTAAGCTCAGGGGTGAAACATGAATTCCTGTTATCAGAACCATTGTTCCATACTGTATTAGAAATGTTAACTTTAACAAAAAGAGAATAAAAAGAAATTGAAGGAATTAGAATCAGTATAAAGAAACCAAACTCACTCTTTTCAGATGATTTGATGGTATACATAGAGAATCTGAGAAAATCATGTAAAAAAACAACTGAAAAAATTAAGCAACTTTAGCAAAGTCATAGAATAAAATAAACCCACATATCTATATATTCCTATCAAGATACAGCAACAAGAGATAGAAAGAAAAATGTCATTTAAAATAGCTGCAAGCATGGGGCGGCTAGGTGGCACAAATGGATAGAGCACTGACCCTGAAGTCAAGAGTACCTGAGTTCACACTAGGCCTCATAATTACCTAGCTGTGTGGCCTTGGGCAAGCCACTTAACCCCATTGCCTTGCTAAAACCTAAAAAAAAAAATAGCTGCAGGGAACTTAAAATGTTTGGGAGCCCAACTTCCAAGGCAAACTCAGAAACCATATGAAACACTTTTCATCCAAATAAAATCATTTCTCAATAACTGAAGAAATGTCAATTGCTCATGGGTATGCCAAGCTAATAAAATTTAATAGTACTTTTTTACATATATGATTATTCTTCTCAGTCCCATTTGCCAGATCATCATCTAGTTCAGGTCACAATTCAAGGTGCTGGAAAAGGCTATGGCCTAACTTCTTTTCTCTTCCATCTTTATAATATTTCATTTTTTAATATCATTAACTCCCAAATATTCAATAATCATGTTTATACTGAAAATGCAGTGCTGTTTTCTAAGTTTCTAGTTTCACATCATCAACTTTGTTTTAAAGATCTCAAACAAGGTGTCCTATTGACATCTAAAAATTTACTTTAAAGATCTCAAACAAGATGTCACTCTAAGTGACCAAAACTGGATTCATTATTTTTTCTCCCAAACATTAGTCTACTCAAAATATCCCTTTTACTTCTGAGGGTACCACAAGTGTACCAAACAACCAAGCTCACACCATAGATGACATTTTAAGCTCCTCATTTTCATCCCACTATATCTAATCTAGTTGCCATAACATCTCTCACATCTCCTTCTTTGAAAATTACCAACTTCTGGTAAAGACCTAAATCATTTCATGTATAGAGGATTTCAATAGTCTCCTTGCTAAAATTTCCTAACCTCTCCCAAATCCAACTCCTGTCCAAAACTGCAAGTCTTTTTGCACTTCTCCCCCACAATCTAATGTGTGAGTGCCAATGGCTTCTTAGCGTTTCCTTGAATGAGATACTCAGTCTCCCAACTGAGTAATTTAACTCTTTCCCCCCCATACCTAGCCTGCTTTAACGCTTCACTGGACTCTATATTTTCTGTCTTTCATCTAATGCTAGCTAAAATCCTCCCTTTCACAAGAGGACTTTCTTGATTTCTCTAACTACTATTGTCCCCATGTTGCTTATTATTTCCAACTTATCTTGTTTGAACATAGTTCTTCATGTGTTACCTTCAATTGAAGTGTGAACTCCTCAAAAACGGCCTCTTTTGCCTTTATATCTCTAGAGTTTAGCACAGTACTTAGTTCATAGTAGTTCTTGAATAAGCATTATTTGCTTTGACAGAGGATCATGTAATTTAAATTCTAAAGCATCCTAAAAAAACAATTCAATGCTTTTATTCTTTTTATTGTTTGTCACACTCCATTCAGTGGCTGTACCTAACATCGGATCTTTTAAAATTCCCTATACTACTCACCTTCAGCAAAGGACCTTTTCTTCTTGTCTTTAATTTTTTTATTTTTATTAAAGATATTATTTGAGTTTTACAATTTTCCCCCAATCTTGATTCCCTCCCCCCACCCCCACCCCACAGATAGCACTCCCTCAGTCTTTACTTTGTTTCCATGTTGTACCTTGATCCAAATTGGGTGTGATGAGAGAAATCATATGCTTAAAGGGAACAGAATTCTCAGAGGTAACAAGATCAGACAATAAGATATCTGTTTTTTTCCCAAATTAAAGGGAATAGTCCATGGAATTTGTTCAAACTCTACAGCTCCTTATCTGGATACAGATGGCACTCTCCTTTGCAGACAGCCCAAAATTGTTCCCAATTGTTGCACTGATGGAATGAGCAAGTCCTTCAAGGTTGAACATCACTCCCATGTTGCTGTTAGGGTGTACAGTGTTTCTCTGGTTCTGCTCATCACACTCAGCATCAGTTCATGCAAATCCCTCCAGGCTTCCCTGAAATCCCGTCCCTCCTGGTTTCTAATAGAACAATAGTGTTCCATGACATACCTATAACACAATTTGCTAAGCCATTCCCCAATTGAAGGACATTTACTGGATTTTCCAATTCTTTGCCACCACAAACAGGGCTGGTATAAAAATTTTTGCACAAGTAATGTTTTTACCCTTTTTCCTCATCTCTTCAGGGTATAGACCCAGTTTTGGTATTGCTGGGTCAAAGGGTATGCACATTTTTGTTGCCCTTTGGGCATAGTTCCAAATAGCTCTCCAGAAGAGTTGGATAAGTTTACAGCTCCACCCACAGTTGTAATAGTGTCCCAGATTTCCCACATCCCTTCCAACAATGATCACTATCCTTCCTGGTCATACTGGCCAATCTGAGTGGTGTGAGGTGGTACGTCAGAGAAACTTTAATTTGCATTTCTCTAATAATTAATCATTTAGAGCATTTTTTTTATATGGCTATGGATTACTTTGATCTCCTCATCTGTAAATTGCCTTTGCATACCCTTTGACCATTTGTCAATTGGGGAATGGCTTTTTGTTTTAAAAATATGACTCAGTTCTCTGTATATTTTAGAAATGAGTCCTTTGTCAGAATCATTAGCTGTAAAGATTTTTTCCCAATTTACTACTTTTCTTTTGATCTTGATTACATTGGTTTATCTGTGCAAAAGCTTTTTAATTTAATGTAATCAAAATAATCTAATTAGTTTTTAGTGATGTTCTCCAACTCTTCCTTAGTCATAAACTGTTCCCCTTTCCATGCATCTGACAGGTAGACTAGTCCTTGAACTTCTAATTTGCTTATAGTATTGTTTTTTATGTCTATGTCCTGTAACCATTTGGATCTTATCTTGGTAAAGGGTGTGAGGTGTTGCTCTAATCTCAGTTTCTTCCATACTCACTTCCAATTATCCCAGCAGTTTTTATCAAAGAGGGAGTTTTTGTCCCAATGGCCTGACTCTTTGGGTTTATCAAACAGCAGATTACTATAATCCTCTCCTGCTCTTACACCTAGTCTATTCCACTGGTCCACCACTCTATTTCTTAGCCAATACCAAACAGTTTTGATGACTGATGCTTTATAATATAATTTTAGATCGGGTAGTGCTAAGCCACCTTTGTCTGCATTTTTTTTTTCATTAAGCTCCTGGCAATTCTTGACTTTTTATTTCTCCATATGAATTTACTTACAATTTTTTCTAAATCATTAAAGTATTTTTTTGGATATTTGATTGGAAGGGCACTAAACAGATAGTTTAGTTATGGTAGAATTGTCATTTTTATTATATTAACTCTCCCTATCCATGAGCAGTTGATATTTGCCCAGTTATTTAAATCTGATTTAATTTGTGTGAGAAGTGTTTTATAATTGTTTTCAAAAAGATTCTGAGTCTGTCTTGGCAAATAGACTCCCAAATATTTTACACTGTCTGAGGTTACTTCGAATGGGATTTCTCTTTCTGCTGTATCTTGCTAGACATATATAGAAAAGTTGAGGATTTATGAGGGTTTATTTTATAACCTGCAACTTTGCTAAAATTTCTAATTGTTTCCAGTAGTTTTTTAGATGATTTCTTGGGATTCTCTAGCTAGACCATCATGTCATCTGCGAAGAGTGAGAGTTTTTTCTCTTCCTTCCCAATTCTAACTCCTTCAATTTCCTTTTCTTCTCTAATTGCTGATGCTAACATTTCTAATACAATATTGAATAGTAGTGGTGATAATGGGCACCCTTGTTTCACCCCTGATCTTATTGGGAATGGGTCTAGCCTCTCCCCATTGAATATAAAGCTTGGTGATGGTTTCAGATAGATACTGCTACTTATTTTATGGAACAGTCCATTTATTCCTACACTCTCTAGTGTTTTTAATAGGAATGGATGCTGTATTTTGTCAAAAGCTTTTTCATCAGCTATTGATATGATCATATGATTTCTGGTAGGTTTGCTGTTGATATAATTGAATATACTAACAGTTTTCCTAATATTGAACCATCCCTCCATTCCTGGAATAAATCCTACTTGATCATAATGTATTATCCTAGTGATGACTTGTTGTAGTAGTTTTGCTAAGACTTTATTTAGGATTTTTGCATCTATATTCATCAGGGAAATAGGTCTATAATTTTCTTTCTCTGTTTTAACTCTTCCTGCTTTAGGTAACAGCACCATGTTGGTCTCCTAGAAAGAGTTAGGCAGAGTTCCAACTTTCCCCATTTTTCCAAAGAGTTTCTATAGGATTGGAACCAATTGTTCCTTAAATGTTTGGTAGAATTCACTTGTGAATCCATCTGGCCCTGGAGATTTTTTTTTAGGGAGTTCAATAATGGCTTTTTTGAAGTTCTTTTTCTGAGATAGGGTTGTGTAGGTATTTAATCTCTTCTTCATTTAACCTGGGAAACTTATATTTTTGTCAATATACATCCATTTCACTTAGATTAACAAATTTATTGGCATAGATTTGGGAAAAATAATTTTGAATTATTACTTTAATTTCTTCCTCATTGGTGGTGAGTTCACCTTTTTCATTTATAATACTAGCAATTTGGTTTTCTTCTTTCTTTTTTTTTAATCAAATTGACCAGAGTTTTATCAATTTTATTGGTTTTTTCATAATACCAACTTTTGGGTTTATTTATTAATTCAACAGTTATTTTGCTTTCATTTTTATTAATTTCTCCTTTAATTTTTAATATTTCTAATTTGGAATTTGATTGGGGATTTTGATTTGTTCTTTCTCTAATTTTTTTTAGTTGCATGTTTAGCTCATTGATTTCCGCTTTCTCCAATTTATTCATAAAACCATTTAGAGCTATAATATATCCCCTGAGAGATGCTTTGAATGAATCACATAGGTTTTGGTATGTTGTTTCATCTTTATCATTATCTTGGATAAAATAGTTAATTCTTTCTATAATTTGTTGTTTGGTCCACTTATTTTTTAAAATGAGGTAACTCAGTTTCCAGTTTGTTCTGGGTTTATATCTCCTTGGCCCAGTATTGCATATGACTTTTATTGCATTGTGATCTGAGAAAGATGTATTCACTATTTCTACCTTTCTGCAGTTAATCATTAAGTTTTTACGTCCTAGTACATGGTTAATTTTTGTATAAGTTCCACATACTGCAGAGAAAAAGGTATATTCCTTTCTATCCCCATTCAGTTTCCTCCCTAAGTCTACCATATCGAATTTTTCTAACAATCCATTTACCTCCCTAATTTCTTTCTTGTTTGTTTTGTGATTTGTTTTATCTAGATCTGATAGCGGGAAGTTGAGGTCTCCCATTAGTAGAGTTTTGCTGTCTATGTCTTCCTGTAATTCTTTCAGCTTCTCCTCTAAGAATTTGGGTGCTGTCCCACTGTGTGCATATATATTCAATATTGAAATGACTTTATTGTCTATGGTACCTTTTAAGAGGATAAAGTTTCCTTCCTTATCTCTTTTAAAGCTATCTATTTTTGCTGCTGCTTTCTCTGAGATAAAGATTGCTACCCCTGCTTTTTTTACTTCAGCTGAAGCAAAATATATTTTGCTCCAACCTTTTACCTTTACTCTATATGTATCTCTCTGCTTCAAATGAGTTTCTTGTAAGCAGCATATTGTAGAATTCTGGTTTTTAATTTACTCTGCTATTTGCTTACATTTTAAGGGAGAATTCATCCCATTCACATTCAAGGTTATGATTACTAATTCTTTATTGCCCTCTATGCTATCTTCCCTCTGTTTGTATTTTTCCTCCTCCCCCCCATTTTTTCCATATTCCCCAGTATTTTGTTTCTGAAAACCACCCCCTTCAATGTGTTTGCCCTCCTATATCACACCTTCCCCTTTCTTTCCCCTTTTCCTTTTTCCTTTTCCCTTCCCTTCCTTTTGTAATTTCCCTTGTTTCCCCCACTTCCTTTCCCTTTCTCCCTCTACCCCTCCCCTTTTCCCCTTTTAATACTTGAAAGGTTAGATGTTTTATAAGTTAACTGAGTATGTGTAGGTTGACTTTAATCCAAGTCTGATGAGAAGAAGATTCAGGTGTTTCTCCTCTCCTCCCTTCTTCCCCTTTATTACCATAGGTTTTTTGTACCTCTTAGTGTAATGAGATTTGTCCCATTCAATCCCCTCCCTCCTCCTGTCTCTTTCCTGTCCCCCTTTTTAGGGAGGTAGTGTATTTTTTAGAACATTTTATCTAAGTCATAGAAAATTCTCAGTGTCTGTCCCTTCTAGTTCAGTATATTGTGTTGAATAGAGTCAAAATTCCTGAGAGTTATTAGAGTCTTTCTCCCTAGTGGAGTTCAAGCCAGTTACATCCCATTAGATAGCAGTCTCATGGATATGTCATGGATGTCCATCATTTCTAGCTATGTATATTCTTTCTGGTAGAGTTACATTTCTCAGGATTTATGAGAGTCCCCCCCACCATGCTAGGATATAGCCAGTTTCAACTTACTGGATTGCATTTTTTTTCTTTTACCGCCCCCCCCCTTTTTTTTTACCTTTTCATGTGTCTCTTTAACCTCCTATTTGATGTCCAAATTTTCTGTTTAGCTCTGGTCTTTTCATCAGAAATTTTTGGAATTTTTGCATTTCATTAAATGTCCATCTTTTTCCCTTGAAGAGGGAAAGAGTTGATTCTTGGCTGCATTCCAAGCTCACATGCTCTTTGAAATATCTCATTCCAGGCCCTTAGATCCCTTAAAGTTCATGCAGCCAGGTACTACATGATCCTTCCTGTGACGCCTTGATATTTAAATTGTTTCTTTCTTCTTGCTTGCAGGATTTTCTCTTTTATCTGATAGTTCTGGAGTTTGGCCACAACATTTCTTGGTGTTTTCATTTTAGGATCTTTTTCTGTTGGGGATTGATGTACTCTTTCAATAATTACTTTGCCCTCTGATTCCATAATATCAGGGCATTTTTCCATCACTAGATCCTCTTATATTAAATCCAGGCTTTTTTTTTTCTCTTCAATGTTTTCAGGAAGTCCTATACTTTTCATGTTGCCCCTCCTCAATCTATTCTCGAGGTCAGTGGTTTTATTGATGAGGTATTTTATATTTGCTTCTATTTTTTGATTTTGTTTAACTGACTCTTGCTGTCTTTTGGAGTAATTAGTTTCTGTAGACTGTTCTTTTTTTGGGGGGGGGAGTTTTCTTCATTAACCTTTTACAACTCCTTTTCCAATTGGTCAATTCTACTTTTGAAAGAGCTTTCCATTTGATCAATTGAGGTTTTGAGAGAATTAATTTCTTTTTGCATTTGTTCATTTGCGGATCTGAGAGATTTATTCTACTTTTGTGTTTTTCCAATTGTATTTTCTAAGGTTTTGTTTTCTTGTTGTAATGTATTAGTTGTCTCTCCCAAACTTTTAAGCTCCTTCCTTATTTCTTCAAGGTAATGTTTCTATGCTGGAGACCATATTGTATTCTCCTCAGAGATTCCAGGTCTCTCTGAGTTGGGGTCTTTCCCTTCCAGGAATTTTTCTATGGATCCACCTTTCCTCTGACTCTTCTTCATTATGCTAAGACCTTCATTTGGGGGGCGCTGTTTCACCTGGGCTTGGGATCGCCAAATGCTTTACTGAGTGCAGTTTCTCTGTCTGACCCGTAGGAGGTACTGGTTGCTTTCTCTGGAGCATCTGTGACCTTGGTTGGGAGACCTTCTCCCTTTGCTTAAGGGAAGGAATTGGAGTTATTGAATTCTTTTGCCTTCAATCAATGGTGGGCTTTACCCTGTCCTGAGGTAATTCCTCAGCTGGGCTGGTTCTTTTGCTCACACACCTGGACCTGAGGCAGAAATAGTTTGCAACTGTTTGTTTTGGAGGAGGCTTCAGTGCAATGGAGGCATGGACTCAGAGTTTCTCAGACCTGAGGAGGCCAGGGATGGCGTCCACAGCTCTCCTGTACCAGACTTTTCCCCGAAGCCCCTTCCCCAAGCTCCAAGGGGACAGCACCAACACCAGTGTCTCTGCTTCCCCACAGACCCAAGCCCCTTTTGTCCAGCCACAATGTTGATCCAGCAGGTCAGGCTCTCGGGCCCTCACACTCCCGGTTCCCATTCAGCTGTTAATCTGGCTGATCTGCGGCTGTTTCTCCCTTAGAGCCCTGACTCACCCGCTGGTTCTCAGCCAAGGCTGCTGCAGGAGGCAAATCCTGAGTTAAATGTTCCTCTCCTTGCTTTTCTTTCTGGGTTTCCTGCTTCAGATTTCTTTTAAGAGGTTTTTTTTCATGTGATAGATGGAGAAGAGATCCGGAGACTTTCGAACTGTGCCTGTCTTCTCTCCGCCATCTTAGCTGGAAGTCCCCAAAGTACCTCTTCTTTAAGAAAATACCAAGATTATTTGTCTTCTATCTCAATATTATTTTATATAATGCCTCATTTTTTCATCCTTTTTCAACTTTATTTTTCATTTTTTTAACCCAAGTACATGAAAAAGCAAGTTTCAACATTTACTTCCAAAACCTTGAGTTCCAAATACTCTTCCTTTCTCCCACCCAACATCCCCCATTGAGAAAGCAAGTTATTTGGTGTAAGTCAAAATTTAACTATAAATCACCTTACTATATTGTAAAAGTTAATATAATATCCCTCTCCCACACAAAAAAGAGAAACCTCAAGAAAAAAAGCGAAAAACTGTTTTTGTCTATATTCAGACAACCTTCAGTTATTTCTTTGAGATGCCTAGCATTCTTTATCATAAGTCTATCAGTCATTCAATATTTTTCCTACAGTTGCTATTTCTAGCTGTATTTCCTTCCATCCTATTACCCCTAATCGCATTTAGTCTATATTCTCTCTCCTTACACCCTATCCCTCCTTAAAAGTATCCCTCTCCTTGATCTTCCCTCTCTTCTATCACCAGCAACCCATCCCCCAGTCCCTATTCTCTTACCTCTCTTCTCTCCTGTTTTCCTCTAGAGAAAGATAAATTTCTACACCCAGTTGAGTGTTTATGTTATTTCCATTCTGAGCCACTCCCAATGAAAGTAAAGATTCACTCACTTCCCCTCACCTTCCTCCTCTTCCACTCAGTTGAAAATCATTTTTACTTCTTTTTTTGTGAAGTAACTTACCTTATTCTACCTTTCCATTGCCTTTCATACATACATTCCTTTCTTGTTCATTACCTCCATATTTATAATATATTATACCTTCAAATTCAAGTCCTTCCTGTGTCTTGTCAATATATGCTCCTTCTAACTGCCTAATAAATGAGAAGATTCATAAGAGGATTATCAGCATTATCTTCCATTCAGGAATACAAGCACTTCAACATTATTAAGTTCCTTAGGATTTGCCCTTCCTATGTACCGTCTTTGCACATGAAGATCAAACTTTCTATTTAGCTCTGGTCATTTGTACAGGAATATTTGAAATTGCCTTGTTTCACTAAAAGTCCATCTTTTCCCCTGGAAGAGGATGTTCAGTTTTGCTGCTTCATTGATTCATTTGCATTCCAAGCTCATTCGACTTCAGGAATATTATATTCCAAGCCCCATGAGCCCTTAACGTGGATGCTGCTAACTTCTGTGTGATCCTGACTGTAGTTCCACAATATTTGATTTGTTTCCATCAGGCTGCTTGTAACATATTCTCTTTGACTTGGGAGTTCTAAAACTTGGCTATAATATTCCTGGGGGTTATTTTCGGGGATCTTTTCTAGGAGGATATTGGTGGATACTCTAATTTTTTATTTTGCCCTCTGCTTCTAGGATATCAGGGTAATTTCCCTGTAGAAATTCTTTAAAGTCAAGACTTTTCCTGAGCAAGACATTCGGGCAGCCCAATAATTTTTAAATTGTCTCTTCTGGGTCTGTTTTTCCCAATCAGTTGTTTTTCAAAGATATATTTTTACATTTTTCCTAGTTTTTCATTCTTTTGGTGTTGAATTATTGTGTTTTGATTCCTTGCAAAGCCATTAACTTCTCTTAGCTCCATTCTACATTTGAAGGCTGTGTTTTTCTCAGAGAGCTTCTTATCTCCTTTTGCATCTGGTCAATTTTGCTTTTTAAGTCATTCTTCTCCTCCTTAACTTTTTGGATTGTTTTATCTATTTGACCTAAACTGTTTATTAACATGTTGTTTTCTTCATTATTTTTTTGGATCTCCTTGACTAATATGCTGTCTTTATTTTTCATTTTTTTCCTGCATCTCTTTATTTCTCTTCCCACTTTTACCTCTATCTCCCTTCATTTTTGAAATATTTTTGAGCTCTGCCATAGCCTGAACCCAAATTCTATATTTCTTGAAGTTTTTAGATACAGAAGTGTGGACCGTTTCATCTTCTGAGTGTGCATTTTGATCCTCCATGTGACCAAAGTAATTGTCTATGGTTTTTTATTTGTTTTTCATTTCCCTAGCCTGTGCCCTGCTTTCGAGGTGCTTCCTGAGCTTTTGAGTACTATTGAGACACCCTCCACAGGGACTTCAGTTACTTCAAGGTCTTATGAGAGACTCTGACTGTTCTCTTGCCTGTGCTCTAATCTTTGGATGACCACAAGCACAACTCTCTGCCCCAGGACTGTGTAGAGGATCTGTGCTCAAATACATTATGGGGGCCCAGACTGTGACCAGGGTCTGAATATGGAAAAAAAAAACATAGAATCCAGTCTGAGGGACAGAGAAGAGATCTCAACAGTCTCCCCCCACTCCCTTACTTTCCATGAGCTGAGCACTTTAAAGCAGCTGCTGGGTAGCTCTCTGCTGAATGACTCTTTGGGCCTACTTCTATTTCCTGTGATCAAGGCTGCACTGAGGGCCACAGTCACACTGAGGAGGGCCACACTGGCCTGGGATTTACACTCATTCTGTCAGAGGTTTTCTCATTGATATTCCAAGTTGTGCTTGGTGCTCCCTGGGTTGGCAAGTTAATGAACTGCTTCTGCTGCTGGTAGCTGGGACTCCTAGGGACCTAGGTGCCCTGTGGGCCATTCCCAGTAGGCTAGAGCTCCTTTGCTCCTGTATACTACTCCCCCTCCAACCATGTGGAACAGAACCTTCTCATGATTTTCCAGATTACCATCTGCTGGAGAATTGCCTCACTGGGTCATTCTGTGGGTTCTGTCTCAAAAATTTAGTTAGATCCATAATTTTAAGGTTTTTGAAATATTTTGGAAAGAGCTCTTAGGAAAGACTTTTCTCTTAGCTCCCCTTGTGTTTTTTTAATAATCATGTCTTTCAGTTAATCCAGTAATTTTAAAATGATCTCTCCTGAATCTGTTTTCCAAGTCAGTGGTTTTTCCAATGAGACATTTCAAATTTTCTTCCATATTTTTTCATTCTTTTGGGTTTTTTTAAACTATTTCATGATGTCTTCCAAATTAATCAATTTCCCTTAGCTTGACTCTCTGTTTGAAGGAATTAATTTCTTCAGAGAGGTTTTGTATCTTCTTTTTCCATCTGGCCAATTCTGCTTTTTAACTTATTCTTCTCTTCTCTCCATTGGTCTTATGGACTGACTTTTCTATTGGACTCAAACTGATTTTTAAGATGTTATTTTCTTCAGGCACTTTCTGTAATTCCTTCACCAAATGACTGACTTAATTTTCATGATTTTTGCATCTGTCACTCTTATTTCTCTTTCCAACTTTTCCTCTACATACCCACTTAATTTTCAAAATATTATTTGAGCTTTTCCATAACCTGAGACCAAGTCCTATTTTTCTTTGAGGCTTTGAAGAGAGAAGAATTGACATTGTTATGTTCTGAGTAAGTATTTTGATCCTCCAGAGGACCAAAGTAATTGCCTATGATCAGACATTTTTTCTTATATTGTTTACTCATTTACTCAATCTGTGACTTTAACTCTTTGTTAGGGTGGAGCTTTGCTTCCAGGGTAGATGATTCACTATCTCAAGATTTTGAGAGTTTTTGAAGCTATTTTCTGGAACACCCTGCTGGGATTTCAATTCCTCCCAGGTCTTATGAGAGTCTCTGAATGCTTTCCTGGTTTGTGCTCTGGTTAATGTATGATCATAATTACTATTTTCTGCCCTGGCATTGTAAGGATAGTTCCTGCTCTGGCATTAAAGCTCCTTTTCCTGAAACTGGTGCCCTAGACTGTGACTTGGATCTGAATATAGACAAAACCACAAAGACCTGGCTTAGAGATAGCATAAATACCTCTTCAGTCTTCTCTGATCCCCTTATAATCCCTGGGCTGAGTGCTCTGGAAGCAAATGTTGGGTACCTCCTTGCTAGTAGAATACCTCAGCCTGCTCCTGATCCCAGGGGCTGCTTCTGTTCTGTGGTCTGCACTGGGCAGGGCTCCAAATTCATTCTGGTGAGGCAGAGTTTTCTTACTGACCTTTCTAGTTATCCTTAGAAAACCCTCGACCAAGAGGACTGGAAACTACCCCTACTATCATGAATCCAGGCACTCAGAGATTTGTTCCTGGATGACTAGAACCAATTTATTTCTGGCACAGTCAGGCTTAGTTTCTGGGCCCTCTCTAACCCAAGTGTAACAGATCTTTCACACAAATCTTCCAAGTTGTAATCTGCTAGAAAATTATTTCTCTTAGTCTTTTTGAGACCCTTTTTGAGGGTTCTGTCATTCTAGAATTAGTTTAGAGTCATTATTAAAAGGTATTTGAATTGAACTGGATGGGAGCTTCCCTGAGATCCTATCTATACTATGCCATCTTAATTCTGTGCCCTTTTTTAACTTTAAAAAATAAGTATTCTCACATTAGAAAGATCAACCTCTTCCTCTTCTTCCTCCCCACCCATCTTGTCTTTTCTAAGAGCTTGGATTTTTGATAAACTGCTTTCTCTTCATTTTTTCTTATTTATTGACTCTTTTATGATATCGCCAAGTATGTAAATGTTTTTAATAATCTTAAATAATTACTTTCCTGGTGGAGCCAAGATGGTGGTATGTTAGCATACTCCAGGAGCTTTTCCCTACACAAACTTAAGTGAAGCCTTTGCACTGACGTTAAAGATATAGATCCCATCAAAATAGACAAGATCCAAAGACAGTAGACATTGTGGAGGACCTTCAGGGTATCTTTTTCTCTGGGGGAAAAGGGGAATTAAAGCTCAGCTAGGTGGGAGAACATGAAAGCCAGGGAGGAGGTTTTCATCCACAGGGCAGTCCAGGTCCTGACAGCTTGGTAACAGCATGTATACAAACCTAGCATATATAACTGGATGCTATATAGCAAACCAGCAGGAAGGTATCCAACCCCAAATTCTGAACACAGGGAACACCAAGGAAAATGACAGGACTGGGTTGGGGACAAAAAACACTACATAGACAGAGCCTAGACATAATGGAGAAAACAAATCTCTGCAAAGGCAATGGCCAGACTGCAAATGCAATGTCTTGACCAATGGAAAGCCAGGAATCAGACCCCAGACTAAGCATAAAAAGATTGAGTCTATACTCCCTAAACCCCAGGAAAAGAGCTCATACATTTCAAGAAAAGCTAAAGAGAGCTCACTATAGAAAACTATTTTATGGATAAAGATGATAACAAGCCATGTTTGAAGAAGGAATCAGTGAAAAATTAATCACAGGAAAATTCTCAAAAGACTCTTTGAATTGGGGACTTCCAGGCCAGAGCCAAGATGGTGGCATGAAGTTAACCTGCTCCTGGAGCCATTCCCTACTGAAGATAAATGAAACCTCTACCCTGGCATTCACACTACATATCCCACCAAGCAAAAGAGTAGATTCAAAGTTTTCAACTGAAGACATCATGGAGGATGCTCAGTGAAGTCTGTCTCTTTGAGGGAAAAGGGAAAGAAAAGTCCAGGAGTTAGGAGACCAGAAAAGCCAGTAGATGCTCTTAACCACAGTGCAATTCAGGTCCCTTCAGCTTAACAATAAGTGAAGTTCCAGAAGTCATATAGCAAGCCAGCAGAGAAGATCCTAACCCCAAACAAAGACTGATCCCTGAAAATACTGGGGTAAAAGACAAGACTGGGTCAGGAACAAACCTATTAAGTCACAACCTGAACATAATGGAGGTTAAAAAAAAAACCTCTGCAAAGGCAAGGCCTGGACTGAATAGGCAACATCTTGGCCAATCAAGACATGGATCAGACCCGAATCCCATCATAAAAAAAGATTGGATCTATACACCCTATACCCCAGAAGCAGAACTACAACAACAAAGATGAATAAAAAACTAAAAGAGGACTCAATATAGAAAACTACTTTTCAGACAAAGATGGCTGAAATGCTATGTCTGAAGAAGAAAGTGAAAAATCATTCACAGGGCAAGTATCATATATGTCTATAAATTAAAATCAAATGGAAAAGGTCATCAAAGAGCTTAAAAAGAATTTAAAAACCATAGAAGAGAAGAAAAATAAAAAAGGAAAAAGAGAAAGGAAAATAATGAAAGAAAATTATGAAAAATTGACCAAAGTAATCAACAACATTAAAAGTAAAAATAACCAACTGGAAAAGGAAACACAGAAGCTAACTGAAGAAAATAAAACCTTAAAATTAGAATTGAGCAAATAGAAATAAATGAATCTACAAGACTCAAAGATTCCATCAAACAAAATAAAAAGGCTGAAAAAATTTATGAAAATGTAAGGGGAAATAAATGACCTGAAAAATAGATCCAGTAAAGATAATCTATGAATCACTGGACAACCAGAAATTCTGAACCAGAAAAAAGAAACAACTTGGAAAACATTATGCCAGGTAGACAGGGATGAATCAACACTAGGAAAACATTCAACATAAACATATCATTAACAAAACCAACAGAAATCATGTAATTACCTCAATGCTATGCTGAAAAAAACCCTTGGAAAAAATACAACATCCATTTCTATTACAAACACTAAAAAGTTTAGGAAAAAAATGGAGTTTCTCTTAAAATGATAAATGGAACATATTTTCAAGAAAACAACAAATATTATATGTAATGAGAATAAACTTGGAGCATTTCCAACAAATTTGGGGTGATACAAAGATCCACATTATCACCCTTACTATTCAATATAGTATTAGAAATTCTAGCACTATCAATTAGAGAGAGAAAAGAAATTCAAGGAATTAAGATTGGCAATGATGAAGCAAATTTTCATTCTTTGCAGATGATATGATGGTATACTTAGAGAACACAAGAAAATCATATTAAAATCTCCTTGAGGGGCGGCTAGGTGGCATAGTGGATAAAGCACCGGCCCGGGAGTCAGGAGCACCTGGGTTCAAATCCAGTGTCAGACATTTAATATTTACCTAGCTGTGTGGCCTTGAGCAAGCCACTTAACCCTGTTTACCTTACAAAAACCTAAAAAAATAAGCTCCTTGAAAAAATTATCAAATTCAGCAAAATAGCAAGATATAATATAAGCCCACATAAATCACCAGTGTTTCTATATATATATACATATCATAAAACCCGAGAAAGAGATAGAGAAATTCCATTTTAAATGACTATAGACAGCATTAAATACTTGGGAATCTACCTCCCAAGACAACCAAAAAACTGTATCAACACAATTATGAAGCACTTCTCACCTAAACAAAGTCAGATATAAATAATTGGAAAAATGTCAAAAGATCATGGTTAGGTCAAACTAATATGATAAAAATGACAATTCTACCCAAATTAATTTACTTATTTAGTGCCGTACCAATCAAACTACCAAATAACTACTTTAGTGAACTAGAAAAGGAGTAACGAAATTCATCTGGAGCAGTGAAAGGGCAAGAATAGCAAGGAAACAGATGAAAAAAAAAATGTAAATGAAGGTGAACTAGCTCTACCAGATCTAAACTGTAGTATAAAGCTGCAGTCATCAATTGGTTAAGAAATAGAGCAATGGATCAGTGAATTAGGGTAAGTTCTAAAGAAGTTGCAGTAAATGACTACAGCAATGTCCTATTTGACAAACCCAAAGACATAAACTTCTGGGATAAGAACTCACTATTTGATAAAAATTGTCAGGAAAACTGGAAAACAGTATTTCAAAAAGTAGGGAAAGATCCACATCTCACCTCCTATACCAAAATAAGGTCAAAATGGGTACAGCATTTAGACACAAAGAATAATACCATAGATAAATTAATAGAACAATCTATCAGATCTTTGGAAATAGGATAAACTTACAACTGAACAAGAATTAAAGCACATTACAACCTGCAAAATGAATGAATTTTACTATTTTATATTTAAAAGTTTTTGAATTAATAAAATCAATGCTGCCAAAATTAGAATAAATACAGAAAGCAGAAAATTGGAAAACAATATTTACAACTTCTGATAAAGGTCTAATTTCTAAAATATATAGATAATTGTATCAATGAGGTCATAAGTCATTCCTCAATTGAAAACTGGTCAAAAGATGTGAGCAAAAATTTTGCAAATGAAGAAATTAAAGCTATACATAATCATATGAAAAATTGCTCCAAATCATTGTTGATTAGATAAATGCTGATGACTTTGCAAGAAATCAAGAAACAATAAAAAATACCAAAGGAACAAAACAATATAAGAAAATGTCAACTAACTCATTGGAAAAAATAACTGACATAGAAAACTGATCTAGAGAGATAATTTAAAAATTATTATGCTACTTGAATGTCATGACCAGGAAAAGAGCTTAGGCTTCATTTTTGAAAGAAGTAATGCAGGAAAAAATGTCCTGAGATCCTAGAAGCAGAAGGTAAAATAGAAATTGAGGGAATCTACCAAACAACTTCTGAAAGATATCCCAAATGGAAAACTCCCAGGAATATCATAGTCAAATTCACAAACTCTCAAGTCAAAGAGAAAATATTATAAGCTGCCAGAAACAAATATTTTGACTATCATGTTTCTACAGTCAGGATAAGACAGGATTTTTCAGAGTCTGTATTAAGTGCTTGTAGGGCTTTGAATATGATATTGCAGAAGGCAAAAGAACTTGTTTTACAACTGAGAATGAACTACACAGCAAAAGTGAATAACCTCTTTCATCAAAAAAGATGGATTTTCAATGAAACAGGGGACTTTCAAATTTTCCTATTGAAACAATCAGAGTTGAACACAAAGTTTGCTCCTCTAGTGTAGGATTCAGATGAAGTATATAAAGGGTGGATGAGAAGGACTAATAATGACAAATTTAATGATGTTGAACTGTATGTATATCTTCATGGGAAGAAGTTATTGATATCTCATATGAATCTTCTCATTTTTAAGTGCAGTTAGAAGTAGAATATATATGGCACAGATGGAATTGAATATAATGGTATAATATAGTCAATGGACGATAAAAGAAAGTACTAGGAAGAAGGGGAAAGGAGAGGTCAAATAGGCTAAGATACTTCATGTAAAAGGGTCAAGAAAAAAACTTTTGCAACAGTGAGAGGGAATGAGTGAGCTTTCATTCCCATCAGAATTAGTTCTGTGAAGAAATAATAATATACACACTTAATAGGGTTTACAAATCTATCTTATCCTAGAGAAAAATGAGTGAATAGGGTTGTTATAAGTGTCCTGGGGGAAGTAAGGAGGGGAGTAGGTGATAGAAGAGATGGAAGATTGTGGAAGAGAGTAATCAGATACAATGCAAATCTAAGCAGGGGGAGAGAGAGAGAGAGAGAGAGAGAGAGAGAGAGAGAGAGAGAGAGAGAGAGAGAGAATAAATGAGAAGGGAATAATCAGTAATTATAACTAAGCAAATGATAACAATGAGACATCATATCAAAATTTCTGGGATGCAGCCAAGCAAGTTTTGAGGGGAAATTTTATATCTCCAAATATTTATATGGATAAAATAGAGAAAGTGGAGTTCAATGAAATGGATATGCAACTATAAAAGCTGGGGGGGGGAAAAACAAATTAAAGATCCCTACTTACATACCACATTAGTAATTCTGAAAATCAAAGGAGAGATTAATAAAATTGGAAACAAGAAAGACATTGATCAAATAAATAAAACTAAGATTTTTTAATTAAAAAAAATAAGGAAAAAGATAAGCATTTGGCTAGTCTGATTAAAAAAATAAGAAGGAAGATAACCAAATTACAAGTATCAAAAATGAAAAGGAGAAATAACCAACAATGAGGAGAAAATTAAAGATAATTCAGAGCTCTTTTGCCAAATTGTATGACAATAAATTTGATAATCTGAGAGAATCAGATAAATAGATTAATAGAAGAAATAAAATCTATAAATAAGCCTATTTCAGAAAAAAACAAATTGAAGAAATTATCAGTAATGTCCTTAACAAAAAGTCTCTAGGTTCAGATCGATTTACAAATAAATTCTACTTTACATTTAAGGAAGAATTAATTCCTATTCTACAATTTTTTTTAAATAGGAGGAGGGGATCTGCCACATTCCTTTTATAACAGCAATATAATGCTGATACCTAAACCAGGAAGGAAAAAAAATTACAGACCACTCTCCTTAATAAACATTGAAGCAAAAATCTTAAATAAAATTTTAGCAGAGAGATTATACCAAATTATTACTTGGATACTACATGATGATCAGGTAGGATATCAGGTAGGATATTATCAGGTAAACAGGGATGGTTCAACATTAGGAAAATTTTCAAATTACTTGAACATTAATAGCGAAACTAAGAGAAATGATAATCGCAATAGATTCTGAAAAGCCTTTGATAAAATACAACATTCATTCTTATTAAAAAACTAGAAAGCATGGGAATAAATGGAGATTTCTTTAAATAGTAAGTAGTATCTATCTAAAACCAACAACAATTATAATATGTAATTAGGATAAATTCAGAGCATTTCCTGTAAGTTTGGAGTGAAAAAAGGATTCTCATTACAACCATTACTATTCAATACATTTTTAGACTTATTAGCTTTAGCATAATAATTGGCAATGAGGAAGCAAAGCTTTCACTTTTTGCATATGATATGATAGTATATTTAGAAAACCCAAAAACATCATCTAATAAACTACTTGAAACAATTAATAAATTCAGTGAAGCAGTAGGATACAATATAAACCCACAAAACATCAATATTTTTATATATAATCAACAACATTTAAGACCAAGTGATAGAAAGAGTAATTCCATTTAAAGTAATTACCGACATTAAATACTTGGGAATCTACCTTCCAAAGCAAACCCAAACACTGTATGAACATGATTAAAGCACTTCTCACTCAAATACTGTCAGATCTAAACAATTGGATAAATGTGATTTGCTCATGGTCAAGTCAAGTTAATATATTAAAAATGACAAATCTGCCAAGATTAAATTGCTTATCCATTGGCATCCCATCCAAACTACCAATTATTTTGCTGAGCTAGAAAAATAGCAGCAAAATTTATCTGAAGCACCAAAAGGAAAAGAATATCAAAGGAACTGAAGAAAAAAATGTACAGGAAGATGGTCTAGCTCTAGCAGATCTCAAACTACACTATAAAGTTGTAGTCATCAAAACTGCCTGATACTGGTGTAGAAATAGAGTGATGAATCAGTGAATCAGGATTAGGCTCAAAAGAAACAGTAGTATATGTCTACAATAATGTACTGTTTGACAAACCCAAAGACATTAGCTTCTGGATTAAGAACACAAAATTTCACAAAAATTGTTGGGAACATTGGAAAATAGTTTGGAAAAAGTAGTCAAAGACCCACATCTCACACACATACCAAAGTAAGGTCAAAATGGGAACAGGATTTAGTCATAAAGCATGACACCATAGATCAATTAACAGACCCAAAAATTTGTACTTGTCAAATCTTTGTAAAGGGGAGAAATTTATGACTAAGCAAAAAATAGTGTACATCATAATTTGCAAAATGATTGATTTTCCCTACATTAAATTAAAAAAGTTATTCCTCTAAGTAAATCAATACTTCCAAAATAAGAGGGAAAACACATTGCTGGAAAACAAATTTCACAGCTAGGGGTTCTGGTAAAGGTCTTATTCCTAAAATATGTAGAAAATTGCATCAAATTTATGAAATTACAAGTCATTCCTCAATTGAAAAATGGTCAAAGGTTATAAACAGATAGTTTTCAAATGAATAAATTAGAGCTATATATAACCATATGAAAAAAAAATGTTCCAACTCATTACTGATTAGAGAAAAGCAAATTTAATACTACCCTAAGGTAACAACTAACACTTTCATATTGGCAAAAATGACAAAAAGGGAAAATTATCAATGATGGCGAGATTGTAGAAGAATTGTGACATTGATGCATTGTTGGTGGACTTATGGATCCAATCATTCTAGAGAGCAATATGGAATTATGCCTAAAGAACAATAAAACTCATCCTACTCTTAATCCCAGCAATTCTAATACTAGGTCTTTATCCAGAAGAAATCGCAAAAATGGGAAAAGTCCCATATGTTCCAAAATATTCATAGTAGTTCTTTTTGTAGTGGCAAAAAATTGGAAATTTAGAGGATAACCATCAATTGGGGAATGGCTAAACAAGTTATGGTGCATGAATACCATGGAATATTGATTTTCTATAAGAAAGTGTAAATGATCAAATCTACAGAAGTAAGTGAAGGGAATAGAACAAATAGAACAATGTACACATTAACAACAACATTTTGAGATGATCAGCCTTGATGGATACAGCTGTTCTCAGCAATTAAGAAAGCTAGAATAACCCTTTTAGATGAACTATGGACAGTGCTTTCCCCAAAGGAAGAAAAACAAAACAAAACAAACTGACCCTTCCCCCCAAAAAGAAACCCTTCAGAAACTGATGAAATTTACATTCACATTTTAGAAAATTTCTCTTATATATTTTTTCCTATCCCAAGATTTTCTTTCTTTTCCCTTAATACTAATTCCTCATGCAAAAATAATTAATCTGTAAATATGTTTAACAGAAATTTTTGTGCTTAATATTCACCTTAATATTCACTGCTGAGGGGATGGTGGTGGAAAGTGAAAATGGAAGGTCATTATGTGACTTAAAATATGCATATGAATATGGATGAATGATGAAAAACTTTCATATCATGTATATGGATAAAGAAAGTATCATTTAAAAATAAATAAAATAAACCCACAAGTCTTATTAAAAAATAGAAAAATAATTACCTTCACCCATTCCTGCCATCATCCCTTACACTATTATTTCATATATCTTTTCCATATCACTGCCAATCACCTAGAAATAATTGTTAGTTTTACTACCAACATTTCCTCAACATTCATTTCTACTCCCTCAAGTATCTTCAAATAGATCAATCTTTTTGATTCTATTAAGAAAAACACATATATTTCAATTACTGACTAATGAGTATTTAGTGAATTCTTAGACTTTTTAATATTCTATTTAATATACTGAAACTGTTATCCTCTTCTTCTGAATAATAATCTTTCCTTCCTTGTGGTGATCATTCAGTCTCTATACCTTCATCCCCATCACCACACTATTTGTAGGTATTCCCCAGGATTGTAATTTATGGAAGGGGCACCTAGGTTGTTCAGTGGTTAGAGCATCAGTCCTGGAGTCAGGAGGATCAGAGAACAAATCTGGTCTCAGACACTTTTCACTTAATAGTTTTGTGTCTTTAGGCAAGTCATTTAACTCGCACTTCTTCAAATCCAGTGCCATCTCCAATCATGTTGATTCATATCTGATCACTAGACTCAGATGACTCAGAGGAAAAAGTGAGGCTTGCGACTGCACAGTACCCTCTCAATCATATCCAATTCACTTGCATGTAATGAAATCAATTCGCTAGTATCATTTTTTATTATAGAATAAAACAATATCAATTTATTGGATAACAGTTGGAATGGATGCATTAAGGAATGTTTTAATATTTAAACCAGCTTTTGACAAATTTTATGAAACAGAACAAAGTTTGATGTGAGAGAGAGAGAGAGAGAGAGAGAGAGTGTGTGTGGTGGAGAAGAATGATTTTATGAATATATTACCTATCCCATAAGTAGTACTCTTTTTCTTTAATTCTTCAGTACTTCAATTCAGTAATTCAATTCTTTATTGGAGAATCAATTTTAAGTTGACTGGGTCTCCATTAAACTGGAAAACAATGCAGGCTGACAATATAATGTACAATAGAGCAGAGATGGTAAAATTTGCAAACATTTCCATGCTGAGAAATGTGAGATGATACCTTTAAAATAATTTCTTAATATTTATTTGAATTTTAAGTTTGCTTTATTACACTTCCTACTATCACGAATCAATTTCAATGCTATATATAAACAGCCAAATCCTATTTCAATATAATTAGTTTTGAATTGTAAATTGCTTTGGAAAGACAAAGAAAATGTATGAAAGCAAATTTTCTGTTTGTTTTATTTTTTCATCAGGTTATCAATGGCAAACATCCTAGGATCATTAATTTTAACGTTATGGATTACCCCTGTGAATCATTGCTTTCCTCATTGATTGATAGCTATATTTTGAGGCCATACAAGTTAAAAGAGCAGCACCTTCCTTAGCTAGCAAGGGATTTTATATTGAGGTTATTGATATAGAAGATAATTGTTCATTTTCCACAAGGGAATATTCTTGTATGCATTTAGTGAGGTGTGGAAATCATATCATTACTGTAACTCCTTATGCCCACCTCAGAGTATCCTGACTTATTAGCATGATCATCTTCAAAAACCTTCTTTCAATACAGTTCAGGAAATAAGAGAGCCAAGAAATGCATGTCATAGGAATCAAGTAGAGTCCTGAAAAATAGCTAAGGGTGAAGCAAATTATTTATATAATCTCAATTTACTTAAAGTAAGTTGGGCAACATATCCAATCAATCAGGATCATAGACCTTTGATTAAATGTTAGTCACCTACAAATTAGAATCAAATTCTGCAAGAATCATGTCCACATAGGATGAATAAACTTTGTTACTCTTCAAGAGTCATATAAATTGTCATGTGATGAAGGAAGGAAATATCCTGGAAATTGGAGCAAGCATGGAATTCCAGCACACTCTGGAGGAACAAATGCATAATTGTTATATTGCAAAGAAGAGTGATTGAGACACATCATCTCCTCTATAAGGAAACATGACCCTTTTTCTCAAGATGTCTCTTAAAAATATGATTCATTCTTCATCTTCTCCTGCTTGTGGCTATTCTTCTAATATTTCATTGTCAAAACCATTCCAGTAACCTGAATTTTGCCCCAGAAAGAAGGTGAGGTTAAATATAAATATAAAGTTAAATAGAAAAAGAAACTTTTGTCAAATTGTTAGTAATTTTTTTCTTTCATTTACAGGCTTGCAGTAACTATGACAATTTATGATATTAATCTAAAATAAAATTCCTAAAGTTAAAAAGAGGGAAAAAACGTATGGATTTATATATTTTCATTTATGCCTAGGTTTAGAATGAGCTAATGATTGTAAAAAATGTTATAGTCATAGACAAGTACTAATTAGGATCCTATTGGGCATAAATCCTGGGAAAATGTAATCAATATCAATGTTATTCTCTGTAAGCCTCTAGCTCCCAAAGTATAGAACTCAATATTGCCTTTTCTCCCTCCCCTTCCTAAATTTACAATCCAAGATTTTAAATTTGCTATTCTGAATTAATATTTCTACAATATAATAATGATAAAAAGTAGGCAGGCATAATTATTCATGAATTTAATTTATACTGATAAAATAGTTTTAACTTAATCTCCACTGAAGGTATTTGGATAATACCAAATTTCTATTTTAAAAAGGTTAAATCAAATGTATAAACTGCTCTAGTGTTCTGGGTCATGTGGTCAATAGAATAGAATCCTAGAGCTTTTTCTTCATTTTTCTTGACCTCTCAACATTTCCAAAATAGTTTGTCTTTCTCCACAACTAAGGAACTAGGATCCATAATAAGGCAATAATTAATTGAAGAGCAGAGATGGTTAATCTCTATAACATCAGGGTGATCTGTGGATTATTTTTAAGGGCATTTTTGTCTTCTTGTTCCAAGTTATTAGGGTAATTTCCCATGATAATTTCATGAAATATATTTTCCATTTTCTTTTTTTTGTCATCAAGATTTTTAAGTAGACCAATAATTCATAAATATCTTCTTAGATCTATTTTCCAGGTGTTTTTTTCCCTAAAAAGTACTTTATATTATTTTTCTATTTTTTTTGTTTTTGTTTGATGGGATCTTCGTGTCACAAAGAGTCATTTCTCATTGGTCTGATTCTAATTTTTAATGTTTCATTTTTTCAGTTAACATTTGTGCTTCCCTTTCCACTTGATTAATTTTAGCTATGAATGAGTTACATTCCTTATCCAGTTTTTGATATTTAGGTTTTTGATGAGTTGCATTATTTTTTCCAACCTGATGATTTTTACTTTCAAAGGACTTTATTCCTTCAGCCAGTTTTGCATAATTCTTCTTCCTGGGTCTCATTTCTTTTTGTCATTTTGCTTCTTCCACTCTTCTACAGTTTTTAAAATCCTTTTTTGAGCTCTTCCATGAGGTTTTGGATTTGAGGACAATTCTTACATTTTTTTGAGGCTTCATTTTTAAACAATTTGTCTTTGCTTTCTTCTTCAGAGATTTTTATCATCCCTATCTGAATAGTAGTTTTCTATAGCTAGTTCTCTTTTGGGGTATTTTGCTTAATTTGAGAGTTGAATCCTGCTTCTAGGGTACAGGGAAAATAGTCACAAGCTTTTTTATTCTGCACTTGGGATTTGCTCTCTGGCTTATCACTTTCCAAAGCGTTATCTATTTAGCCCAGCATTGCCTAAACAAAGTTTTATTTCCTTCTTTATACTCAGTCTTTGCCCATGCAGTAGTTTGTTCTCTACCCAGTCCTGTCTGTTTGCTTCAGCATTTGAAGGCTTGAACTTTATTTTTGTTTTTTGTTTGTTTATTTGCTTGTTTAGCTTGGTTTTGTTTTTGTGGTTTTTGCAAGGCAATGGGGTTAAGTGATTTGCCCAAGATCACACAGCTAGGTAATTATTAAGTGTCTGAGACTGGACACTTCAGCTAGGTAATTATTAAGTGTCTGAGACTGGACACTCAGGTCTACCTGGCTCCAGGGCCAGTGCTCTATCCACTGCACCACCTAGCAGCCCCAAAGGCTTGAACTTTGTATGGAACTGATACCACTACCTACTGATCTGCTGTCTAGTTGACTTGCTGAGTCAGGATGTTAGCTGTGTTGTGGCTGAGAATCTTCTGCTGACTTTCCTGCTTTCCTGACTAATGTTGAACTATATTTCCCCCTTTCCTCCAAAGAGACAGACCTTTCTTGAAGTTCCTCCATAATATCTTGAGTTGAGAATTTATTTTGCTCTCTTTTTGGTGCAATCTATTTAAGTCTTTGTAGATTCTAATATAAGGTTGTGTGGGGAAAAGCTCCAGGAGTTTGTTAACTTTACATTGTAATCTTGGCTCTGACCCAATATCCTCCCCTACATTTGTTTTAAATCACTTTTCATTTCAAATGCATTTGAACATTCCAAGTAGATTTCTCATGAGGAAAGAAAATGATGCCCTCAGATGGTAATTTGTTTTTTTTAATATATTTGCTCTAAGTGGTACTAGGTTCTCATATCACACTCTAACCATATTTGCAATGAAAGCTTTTGTATTCTTGTGATAAAGAGAGGATGACCTTCAAAATAATTTTACCAATATCCTGAAATAATAGGGTCAATTTGTGAAGAGAACAATCCCTTTAACCAAAAAGACAGGATGAGTGTGGTAAAGATAATAATAAGAGTTCATTGTCTCTTATTATATGTTGCATCATAACACTTTTATTTCTATATAGTACATATAGACATAGGTGACTTCTTTCTCATTTTCAGTGAAACAGAATATCAGAATTGCAAAATACTAAAATCTGTCAGGGTCAGTAATAACTAAGTCAAGAAACACCTCTACTAAATACATGAAAAATGACCACTCAGACTTTACTTGGTGACTTCTGTTGACCCATTGTCTTCACAACCGAAAGAGATTAGAAATAGAGATAATATAGAAGTAAAGAAATTGGAATTAAACAAAAATTTAGGAAATAAATCACAAATCCTACATGGAAGCATGATATAGCCCAATAGACTTCTGAGCAACTTCTTTTTATTCATTCAGGCATTTCCTGAAACCCTTTCCTGAGAAAAAATCCACATCATGGAGACAAGACCAAACTATGACTGCTAAAGACCAGATTTAATCCTCCTTCAAGCACTAATATATACATCTGAAGAACTTCTTAGTCTTTTTAGCCTAAGTTTTCTTAATTGAACAACAGGGTTAATACATATTCCTATCTCACAGAGGTATTATGGGAATAAAATGAGATGTAAAGTTCTTTATAAACCTTTAAGTTTGTCATACTGTCATAATTATCACCACCAGAAATATCACCTTTGGGACATATATAATTTCAAACTCTCCCCATTCCAACTTTCCTATTATTGATGAGGGACATCAATTCTCACTTATATGACATATCCAATTTATTGTCAAATCTTATTGCTTTTGCCTTCACAAAATATCTCTGAATAGGGCAAAATATAGTGTTAATACTCAACATCAGGACACTAAGATATTTTCATCTTGAGCACTACTTAGTTTCCAGCAACATTAGATAGAGGATGGAGAATTATATCGATTTTCTCTAAGGAGAACTGAGCATATAGTCCTTGCTATTGTTACATATTATTTATGCATTTTTAACAATGTAAAAATTGCCTGCCCCACAAATTAAGTGAAACTGGGGCTTTGATTTTATTCTCTGGTGTGTCTAGACTATTGCTTGCAAAACATTTCAAAATAGTGTAATTCCTTTAAATTTTATAGGTAATCTGAATTGACTTTAGTCAAGAACTTTTTTTTTCTATAGATTGGACACACATTGGATATATCCTCTCCGAAGCTGTTGAGTGTTAGACAATGTGCTTGAAAATTTTGAACTTTTTCCAGTGTTTGCTGAAGATTACCATCATTTCAACTTTTTAGTGTTTATGAATCAGTGTTTTGATTACAATTCCATTTCTTTTGTCCAAGTGATTACTCTTGGTTTTGTGAAAAAGAGTGAAAAATAAAACTCTGGAGTCAGAGTGCTTTATTTCCAATTTACTCTCAACCAAGTAATACCTACCTAACATTGTATAAAATACTTACCTTCTCTGTAACTTAGTTTCTTCAAGTATAAAAATTTCAAAATTGGATTAAATGATTTCTAAAGTCTCAGCTCTTAAATCTACCTTTAAACCATATTCCTTCCCTTTTAATACTTTGTTTTATTTTATCTTTTGGTTTGGGACACAATAAAGAGAAGCATTTCAAATCTTTCTAGCCATCAAGCTAATGTAAATCTGAGAATTTAACAATCTTAATAAGTGATAGTATAACAGTTTACTTACCTGCCTATACTCTCAGAGGGTAAAATCACTAAGTAGCTTATATAACCATGTTTAACAAGCTCTTAATTAATGACTTGTATGAACAATTATAACAAAAAAACTATTTTCTATATAGAATAAATGTAAAATCTCATCATGAATTTCCTTAATAGGTGATGATTCTAAATTATAATTACAAAATCAATTTTTTCTAATTGGCATCTAGAAAAATATTTATTAAGCAATCACCTACTGTGTGTGCTTTATGTTAATATACTTAGGATAAAAAGATAGAACAGCACAGTCTTTGACTTTTAGGAGATTATTAAGTTTAAAACTCAATGGAATATAACATGACAAGTGTTTCCTCATATTCAGATGCATACTCCCAATGCATATTCCCAAAAGTAATTTGTCCTTAGGCCTCGGATATTTTTTAAGTGTGAAGGACCAGGGATGTAGGGTGTGTTCAAGCAAAACCAGTACCTCTGGTATGAGGGCTGCCAAATCCTTTTAAAAGCTGCTTTCCACCTTTGATCTCCATCTGAGATACCTAACTCACTTGAGTCTCTAAGAGTTTTAGCATGCATAGGGACAATACACTAGTGAAATATTTCAGTAGACAGGCTAAACCAGGTTGAATATAACCAAGGGGGTTTCAGACCTCTCAGAGAAATGGGGAGGGGTGGTTTTTTACCACAAGCATGTGAAGTCTTCTGCAAGTGGAATAGGTGGGAAAATAATTTGTTCTAATAATGGCCACAAAGGCAGCTGAAGCAGGTGCTGTGTAGTGCTTAGAGCTTGATTAGAGATAGAAGATGCCAAGATGCATCAAGAACCATCCCCAGTTGTATTGATTTTGTGTTGCCCCTGGACCATGATGAATTTGGAAGAGAGAGTGTAGTTGACTACTTGGTATAACACTGCCTCATTTAAATCCAATTAACACGTGAATCAAAATAAATCACACATACCAGTTTACAGATTTTATCTCAAAATTCCCGTAGCAACAAGCAAGCAAAGAAGCTACATGTGTGGATACACTGGGAGCTGTTGTTACAACCCTGTTCTCAGGCAGAAGTTCAAAGGAACTTCTCACTGCAAGAAAGTGGGATTTGGCAAAAACCTATGTGTCTAGGCAACCTTTTGAGGATAGCACTACTTACCTCCTAGTGTGAGGAAGGGTCTAGAAAGAGTGCCTGAAAAATTGTCTGCTTATCCAACCCTGACTTGGTTATGATGTTAGATAAGGATCCTGAAAAAAATGTACAAAAATTTTTCAAGGAAGATTCCACTCTCCATCAATACATGGCTTATGCACACACTCACAGACAACACAAGAGCCAATGAACCTGAAACAATGCTTGTTGCAAGAGAGCTCAAAGTCACATACATGTCTTTTTTTTCTGTAGTGGACCCTCTGAAGGGGAGCTCCGTGAAGCTGGGGCAGGTTTTGCAATTAAAACTACTAATCTAGTCAATGAGCTTGAACGCCTACCAAAAGGAGTGAACTACAGTCTCAAAACAATGCAATTGCCACTTGCAGGAAAAAGTCACACAACCAACATTAGTATCTGTGCTCCCATCCTGACAAAACCTGATGAAGTAAAAGAAACATTTATGAAGACCAGTAGATGCTTATCATCTATATACTGAAAGAGATCCAGCTTTTACTTTGGGTGACTTCAATGCCTAGTTGGCTCAGACTACCAGATATGGCAGGGAGTCCTTTGAAGGGATGGACTTGGAAACAAGAAGAGCAATGTTTACTACTGAAGACTTGTGCATTTCATGACCTTCTTATTAGAAATATTGTCTTCCATTTATGTAAATTTAATAAAACTTCTGGATGCAACCTTGCAACAAACATTTTTATCTAATAGACTATTATAAAAAAGAAGAGACAAACTGGAGTGAGTGAAAAGGCAATATGTGTTGCAAAGTGCTGGACTGATCAAAGACTAATCTTTTTTAAACAAAATATTGACTTTCAAATAAAGCAGAGGCCCCAAGGCAAATTACAAGAAGAAGAAATAAGTTCAAGAGATTAATCTGCTTCTCTGAGTGGGAATTTGTTGCTAAGTTGGAAATAAAGTTGGCCAACATACAGTTGGCAGAAGTAGAGCAGAAGTGGGAAGAGACCTGGTGTATAGCACTGCATTTGCTCATCTTGGTAAGAACACTCACAAACCTTAAGACTGATTTGATGAAAATCATGGAGAAATACCGAAGGTGCTAAAAACAAGAACCTCACAGGGTTAACCAGCAGGATAATTCATCCATTTCTAAAGAAGGTAGCATTTAATTCCACCTAAGGGAAAAGCAAGTGAAGCTTAGAGAGTTGCAGAATTTTTGGCACAGTAAAAAGGAAGATGAAATTCAAAAGCATTTCATGATTCCCTAAAGGCTATTTATGGGCCACAGATATGTGCTGCATCTCAAATACTTTCTGCTAATGGAGTCACATTGATTAGTGATAGAGACATAATTCTACAGAGAGGGACTGAAGACTTACATAGTGTTCTTAATAGACCATTATCAATCAACGCTAAAGCCATTGACAGTTTTTCTCCAGTAGAAACTAATCTATCCATAGATGAAGTTTCAACTGAAGAAGAGATTTTCAATGCCATTAGACTCCTTTAATGTGACAAACACCTGGCGCTGTATCTATTCCAGCTGAGATTTACAATATGAGGGTCGATTGCTCATTCAAAAAACTGACTGAAATTTTCCATGTTATAAGACATGAAGTGGTTATACCTCCAAATACAAGAATGTCTACATTATACTTCTCTATGAAGGTAAACAGAACAGATTGTCCTGTGACAATCTCAAGAGTGTTTCTCTCTTATTTATTGCTTGCAGCATTCCTGCCAGAATCCTGCCAGATAATTCTGGGAAAAATTTCGGGAGGATAACAGAGGTCTACATAATATTTATAGATCTGATCAATGTTTTTGATATATTAATTTTGGAGGTTTATGGAAAAATTATATCAAAATTTGATTGTCCATAGAAATTTATCAGTATATTATGTTAATTTTATGACAGTATGATTGTCTGAATTTTAGAAGTGGATGATGGACGCATGATTTCCTAGTCATCAATGGAGTGAAATAAGACTCTGTCCTTGCTTGCATGCTTTTTAGCATGTTTTCAACCATGTTATCAAATACTTGAACACAGATGAACAAGGCATAAAGATCAGTTATCAGAAATTATAAATTCTTCAATTGAAAAGTATATCATCCAAGATCAAAGTGGATGGATTGTTGGTGAATGGTTTTTATTTACAGAACATTGTGGACTCAAAATAACCTCTGAAGCTGAGTTGTAATAAAGTACAGATAGATTCTCTACTGTTTATGCTAATTTTGACCAAACAATGAACAACAAGGAGTTCTTCAAATAAATGCTGAATAACTTCTTTGCATAACTGTTATGAGAGATTCAGGGAAATTACTTGAACTAGATCATTCCTGAGGTCTCTTTCAATATTTAAATCCCAATTGCATAAATGTTTCCTTCAAAACAACATGGGAGATAATTAATATGAATATTATTGAACTTACACTGATAACCACCCTCCTAATACCCACCATAAATCTTGCTTCACGTTTTCATTTTTAGATTTTTGTAACCATGTGAAAGTTTGCAATAGACTTATTTACACCTATATATGATTCATCTCAGAGTAACTTGGAATATGTGATGACAAAATGTCATTATTGACTATGGAAGCAATCAGTAACCTGATCCTTTGATCTCTTTTTTCCCTTTTCAGTTGACAATGTTTTATTTCCTGTATGGGAATGAACATTTTGTATTAAAGCATTTGTTCTTCCTAGCCAAGATTAGAATTGAATTTTGTTCTTTTCTGATCTCGGACCAATGTGTGTTTGAATTGAATATGTCTATATTTGGAAATGACAGTTTACTTTCTAGAGATACATAGGCATGAAGTATCATTTGTTTAGAGCTTACAACAGCTGCAACAGAAAGATGATTTACACAAAACTGAATTTTACTAGAAGACATGATCCATGAATTGGGTTGACAGTGATTTTAAGGTGAAATGAAAAACTTCCAATTGACACATCTTTTTTTTAAATTTTTTATTGTTTATTTTTGCATGGCAATAGGATTAAATGACTTGCCCAAGATCACACAGTTAGGTAATTATTAAGTGTTCTGAGGTTGGATTTGAACTCATGTTCTCTTGACTCCAGAACCAGATCTCTATCCACTGCACCACCCAGCTGCCTTAATTGACATTTCTTAAAGCTACTTTGATTTCTTATGAGGTTTCAACACTTGACTTCCAGTGGATTAGTACCTTAATCATAAGTTGTTACTAAATCCTGTCCAATTAGTGCTTGCTTGAAAATCTTTTATAATTAGCATTCCCTAAGTAAATAGAAACAGAATTTATGTCCTATATATAAAACGCATTGATTAATATTTTTCCCATACCACATTTTTAAAGAAAACCTCAACATGAGGAATAAGTAAAATCATCCCTGGCATCATGGGATGTGAAACTATATGGGTTGATGAATTCAAATAATAACATCAAACCCACACCACCCATGCTTCTTCCCCCCAGCCCTGCAATTACAGACAGGACCTGAACTTAATCCAAACAATATTCTTGAATCTTCTTTGTGGAAAATGGGAGATAATGTACTTCAATCAAGTTTTGTATCAACATGAATCCTCAACACTGTATTTTATGGATGAGGAAAGTGAGACAAAGGGGAATTAAATGTCTTAGGTAAAATAATACTATTAATATATGGAATCAATATATGTTCTCAGAATACGAATTATAAATGATGGATGCTTACTAACTGTGTAACCATGAACAAGCCACATAAACTTTTTATGTCTCTAAGTTCTCTGTGAGTTGGGGGAAATAGTATCTACCTCAAATGATAATTGTGAAGTTCAAAGAAGATATTTTTGAGTTGCTAATAAATGTCAGTTGCTATTCACACTATATGCTCTCATCACAAAAATTTTGATAGTTTTTGACAATTTCCAAATTATCTCACTATGTGACTGAGCCACTGAATATTGGTAACAAGATAGCTCTTAAAAATTATTGAATATTTAGAGAAATTTGAGCTATCCAGATATCTTCAGCAATTATCAAAAATGTGATGAAAATAATGGGGAAGTGGCTGTGACATTTGAAATATCAATTTACAGGAATGATATTTGTTCCTATTAGGATAAGTATCATAAAACATTTGTGACAATATTTTGCATTAGTTGTACATTTTTCTTGGCTGTATTCACCCATGTGTGGGATAATATTCTTTGAGTAAGATAACTTGAAAATGCATTATTTGAAATGCAAGATATCATAATTGTAAACTTAGTGCAAGTTACATGTGTTTACTGCTTCAGTACCTGGAGTAGAACAAGACAAAGTCCATACAGTACAAGGTCTATATAGAGAGTAAATATGCTCACATTTAAAAAAAATACTTGAGAATAAAAAATGATAATAACACCAATAATTCCCATAACATGCATTTTAACATCCATACTTTAAGTGATGCTAAAACAGATTTAAATGATAAATTTTTAAAAATTTTTATTAACGATATTATTTGATTTTTACAATTTTCCTCCCTATCTTGCTTCCCTCCACCCCACCCACCCAGCACAGAAAGCATTCTTTCAGTCTTTACTTTGTTTCCATGATGTACCTTGATCCAAATTGGGTGTGATGAGAGAGAAATCATATCCTTAAAGAATAGAAGAGGAGTCTAAGAGGTGACAAGATCAGACAATAAGATATCTGTTTTTTTCCTAAATTAAAGGGAATAATCCTTGAACTTTGTTCAAACTCCACAGCTCCTTATCTGGATACAGATGGCACTCTCCTTTGCAGACAGCCCAAAATTGTTCCTGATTGTTGCACTGATGAAATGAGCGAGTCCTTCAAAGTTGAACATCACTCCCATGTTGCTATTAGCATGTACACTGTTTTTCTGGTTCTGCTCATCTCACTCAGCATCATTTCATGCAAATCACTCCAGGCTTCCCTGAAATCCCATCCCTCCTGGTTTCTAATAGAAAAATAGTGTTCCATGACATACATATACCACAGTTTGCTAAGGCATTCCCCAATTGAAGGAAATTTACTTGATTTCCAATTTTTTGCCACCATAAACAGAGCTGCTATAAATATTTTTGTACAAGTAATGTTTTTACCCATTTTTCATCATCCCTTCAGGGTATAGACCCAGTAGTGGTAATGCTGGATCAAAGGGTATGCACATTTTTGTTGCCCTTTGGGCATAGTTCCAAATAGCTCTCCAGAAGATTTGGATGAGTTCACAGCTCCACCAACAATGTAATAGTGTCCCAGATTTCCCACAACCCTTCCAACAATGATCATTATCCTTCCTGGTCATATTGGCCAGTCCAAGAGTTGTGAGGTGGTACCTCAGAGAAGCTTTAATTTGCATTTCTCTAATAATTAATGATTTAGAGCATTTTTTCATATAGCTATCGATTTCTTTGATCTCATATGTAAATAGCCTTTGCATATCCTTTGATCATTTGTCAATTAGGGAATGGCTTTTTGTTTTAAAAATATGACTCAGTTGTCTGTATATTTTGGAAATGAGTCCTTTGTCAGAATCATTAGTTGTAAAGATTGTTTCCCAATTTACTATATTTCTTTTGATCTTGGTTGCATTGGTTTTATCTGTGCAAATGCTTTTTAAATTAATGTAATCGAAAGCATCTAATTGGTTTTTGGTGATGTTCTCCAACTCATCCTTACTCATAAATTGCTCCTCTTTCCATAGATCTGACAGGTAAACTAATACTTGATCTTCTAATGTGTTTATAGTATTGTTTTTTATGTCTAAGTCCTGTAACCATTTGGATCTTATCTTAGTAAAGGGTGTGAGGTGTAGGGCTAATCTAAGTTTCTTCCATACTAACTAAGCTCCTGGCAATTCTTGACTTTTTATTTATCCATATGAAATTACTTATAATTTTTTCTAACTCATTAAAGTAATTTTTTGGAATTTTGATTGTTTGGACACTAAAAAGATAGTTTAATTTTGCTAGAATTGTCATTTTTATTATATTAGCTCTACATATCCATGAGCAGTTGATATTTGCCCAGTTATATAAATCTGATTTAATTTGTGTGAGAAGTGTTTTATAATTGCTTTTAAAAAGAATCTGAGTCTGTCTTGGCAAATAGACTCCCAAGTATTTTATATTGTCTGAGGTTACTTTGAATGGGATTGCTCTTTCTAGCTCTTCCTGCTGTATCTTGCTAGACATATAAAAAAAGTTGAGGATTTATGAGGGTTTACTTTATAACCTGCAAATTTATTAAAATTGCTAATTGTTTCCAGTCGTTTTTCCAGTGATTTCTTGGGATTCTCTAGGTAGACCATCTGTCATTTCATCTGCAAAGAGTGAGAGCTTTGATAATGGGCACCCTTGTTGCACAGCTGATCTTATTGGGAATGCCTCTAGCCTCTCCCCATTGAATATAATACTTGTTGATGGTTTCAGATAGATCCTGCTAATTATTTTAAGGAACAGTCTGTTTATTCCTAAACTCTCTAGTGTTTTTAATAGGAATGGATGCTGTATTTTGTCAAAACCTTTTTCAGCATCTATTTATATGATCATATGTCTTCTGATGGGTTTGATGTTGATATAATTGAGTATACTAACAGTTTTCCTAATATTGAACTAACCCTGCATTCCTGGAATAAATTGTACTTGATCACAATGTATTATCCTAGTGATAACTTGTTGTAATCGTGTTGCTAAGATTTTATTTAGGATTTTTGCATCTATACTCATCAGGGAAATAGGTCTATAATCTTCTTTCTCTGTTTTAACTCTTCCTGCTTTAGGTAACAGTACCATATTGGTTTCATAGAAAGCATTAGGAAGAATTCCATCTTTCCCCATTTTTCTAAAGAGTTTATATAGAATTGGAACCAATTGTTCCTTAAATGTTTGGTAGCATTCACTTGTGAATCCATCAGGGCCTGGAGATTTTTTTAGGGAGTTCAATAATGGCTTGTTGAATTTCTTTTTCTGAGATAGGGTTGGTCAGGTATTTAATATCTTCTTCATTTAACCTGGGCAACTTATATTTTTGTAAATATTGATCCATTTCACTTAGATTATCAAATTTATTGGCATAGAGTTGGACAAAATAATTTCGAATTATTACTTTAATTATCTCCTCATTGGTGGTGAGTTCACCTTTTTCATTTATGATACTAGCAATTTGGTTTCATTCTTTTTTTAAATCAAATTGACCAGGGGTTTATCAATTTTATTAGTTTTTTTCATAATACAAACTTTTGATTTTATTTATTAAATCAATAGCTTTTTTGCTTTTGCTTTTATTGATTTCACCTTTAATATTTAGAATTTCTAATTTAGTATTTAATTGGGGATTTTTGATTTGTTCTTTCTCTAATTATGTTAGTTGCCTGTTTAGTTCATTGATTTCCTCTTCATCCAATTTATTTGTGTAAGCATTTAGAGCTATAATATATCCCTTGAGAGTCACTTTGAATGAATCCCATAGATTTTGGTATGTTGTTCAATTATTATCATTAGCTAGGATAAAATGGTTAATTGTTTCTATAATTTGATTTTGGTCCACTCATTTGTTAAAATGAGGTTATTCAGTTTCCAATTTGTTCTGGGTCTATATCTCCTTGGCCCAGTATTGCATATGACTTTTATTGCATTGTGATCTGAAAAAGATGTATTCACTATTTCTGCCTTTCTGCTGTTGATCATTAGGTTTTTATGTCCTAAGTACATGGTCAATTTTTGTATATAAGTTCCAGGTACTGCAGAGAAAAAGGTATATTCCTTTCTATCCCCAATCAGTTTCTTCAATAAGTCTACCATATCTAATTTTTCTAACAATCTATTTACCTATGTAACCTCTTTCTTGTTTATTTTATGATTCGATTTATCTAGATCTGATAGCTGGTGGTTGAGGTCTCCCACTTGTAGAGTTTTGCTGTTTATGTCTTCCTTTAATTCTTTCAGCGTGTTCTCTAAGAATTTTTGGTGCTGTACCACTGTGTGCATTTATATTCAATATTGAAAGGACTTTATTGTCTATGGTACCTTTTAGGAGGATAAAGTTTCCTTCCTTATCTCTTTTAAGGCTATCTATTTTTGCTGCTGCTTTGTCTGAGATAAGAATTGCTACTGCTTCTTTTGTTACTTCAGCTGAAGCAAAATATATTTTGCTCCAAACTTTTACCTTTACTCTATATGTATCTCTCTGCTTCAAATGAGTTTCTTGTAAGCAGCATATTGTAGGATTCTGGTTTTTAATCCATTCTGCTATTTGCTTATGTTTTAACGGAGAGTTCATCCCTTTCACATTCAAGGTTATGATTACTAATTCTTTATTGTCCTCTGTGCTATTTTCCCTCTGATTGTATTTTCCCCCCTTTCTCCCCCCTTTATCCATATTCCCCAGTATTTTGTTTCTGAATACCACCCCATTCAGTGTGTTTGCCCTCCTATATCATACCCTCCCCTTTCTTTCCCCTTTCCCTTTTTCCCTTTTCCCTTCCCTTCCTTTTGTTATTTTCCTATTTTTCCCCCACTCCCCTTCCCTTTCTCCACCCCCCTCCCCTTTTCCCTTTTTAATACTTGAAAGTATCGATGTTTTATATGTTAACCGAATATGTGTGGGTTGACTTTAAGCCAAGTCTGATGAGAAGAAGATTCAGTTGTTTCTCATCTGCTCCCTTCTTCCCCTCTATTACCATAGGTTTTTTGGTACCTCCTAGTGTAATGAGATTTACCCCATTCACTCCCCTCCCTCCTCCACTCTCTTTCCTGTCCCCCTTTTTAAGAAGGTAGTGTTTTTTAGATCATTCTATCTAAGTCATAGAAAATTCTGAATGTCTGTCCCTTCTAATTCAGTATATTCTATCGAGTAGAGTCAAAATTCCTGAGAGTTATTAGGGTCTTTCTCCCAAGTAGGGTCAAAGCCAGTTACATCTCTTTAGATAGCAGTCTCATGGATAGTTCATGAATGTCCATCATTTCTGGGTACGATTATTGACTCTGTTAGAATTACAATTCTCAAGATTTATGAGGATCTTTTTCCGCCTTTACTGGGATATAGCCAGTTTTAACTTACTGGTTTGTATTTTTTTCCCTTTTACCGCCCACCCCCCCCCTTTTTTTTACCTTTTCATATGTCTCTTGAACCTCCTGTTTGATGTCCAAATTTTCTGTTTAGCTCTGTTCTTTTCATCAGATGTTTTTGGAATTTTTCCATTTTGTTAAACGTCCGTCTTTTTCCCTAGAAGAGAAGGCTCAGCTTTGCGGGAAAGTAGATTCTTTTCAGCATTCGAAGCTCCCTTGTTCTTCGAAATATCTCATTCCAGATCTTTCAGTCCCTTATTGTTGATGCAGCCAGGTCCCTTGTAATCCTTATTATGGCTCCTTGATATTTAAATTTTTTCTTTCTGGCTGCTTGCAGGTTTTTATCTTTTATCTGATAGTTCTGGAGTTTGGCCACAACATTCCTTGGTGTTTTCATTTTAGGATATTTTTCTGGTGGGGATTGATGTCCTCTTTCAATAACTACTTTGCCCTCCGATTCCATGATATCATGGCAATTTTCCATCACTAGATCCTGTAATTTTATATCCAGGCTTTTTTTCTCTTCAATGTTTTCAGGAAGTTGTATAATTTTCAGGTTGCCCCTCCTCGATCTATTCTCAAAGTCAGTGGTTTTGTTGATGAGGTATTTTACATTTGCTTTTGTTTTTACTATTTTTTGATTTTGTTTAACTGCCTCTTGCTGTCTCATGGAGTCATTAGTTTCTGTAGACTCCATTCTTTTTTTTTGGGAGGAGTTTTCTTCATTAACCTTTTGCAACTCCTTTTCCAATTGGTCAATTCTACTTTTAAAAGATCTCTCCATTTCACCAATTGAGGTTTTGAGAGAATTAATTGCTTTTTGCCTTTGCCCATTTAAAGATCTGAGAGATTTATTCTCATTTTGTATTTGTCCAATTGTACTTTCTAAGGTTTGGTTTTCTTCCTGCAAGATATTAATTGTTTCTCCCAAATTTTAAGCTCCTTCCTTATTTCTTCAAGGAAGTCTTTCTGTGCTGAAAACCAGATTGTATTTTCCTCAGATGTTCCAGGTCTCTCTGAGTTAGGGTCTTTCCCTTCCAAGAATTTTTCTATGGATCCACCTTTCTGCTGACTCTTCTTCATTTTGCTAAGACCTGGTTTGGGGAGGGCCTGGTTCACAGGGGCTTGGGATCACTAAAGGCTTTACTCACTGAGTGTAGTTTCTCTGGCTGGCCAGTATGAGGTGCTGGTTGCTTTCTTTGGAGTGTCACTGACCTTGCTTGAGGCCTTCTCCCTTTTCCTGAAGGGAGGAGTTGGAGCTATTGAATTGTTTTGCCTTCAATCAATGGTGGGCTTTACCCTGGCCTGAGGTCATTCCTCAGCTGGGCTGGTTCTGCTCACACACCTGGTCCTGAGGCAGAAGTAGTTGGCATTTGTTTGTTAGGGAAGAATTCTGAGTTGCAATGGGACTCAGACCAGAGGAGCCCAGGGATGGTGTCCACAGCTCTCCTGCTCCAGAACTCTCCCCCACCCAGCCCTGTCTGGGATCTCCCAGGGAACAGCTCCAACACCAGTGACTCCTCTTCCCAGCCAACTCAGCACCCCCCCCCCCCATGGTCCAGCCCCACTTTGATCCAGCAGGTCCAGCTCTCGGGCCCTCAGCCTCCTCATTCCAATTCAGCTTGTTGATCTGGCTGATTCGGGGCCAATTCTCCCCCTGAGGCCAGACTCACCTGTCCAAATTGCCAAAGCTGCTGCTGAAGGAAAATCCTGAGGTAGATATTCTTTCTCCTGGTTTTTATTTTTGGTTTTGTGGGTCGGATTTCTTTTAAGATGTTTTTTTCATGTGATAGATGGGGAAGAGATCAGGAGAACTGCGCCTGTCTCCTCTCTGCCATCTTGGCTGGAAGTTAAATGATAAAAATTTACACTATTTAATTTCAATGTTTTCATTACCTCCTATGCAAAATTACTTCATGTGTACTTCTCAGATCTCTAAAATACCCAAAGCTTCAAGTCAAAACTAATTAGAGATGGGTTATAAAGCCACAATTTAAATTGTTAGTTTAATTGCTTCTTTGGGAATTAAACCTTTTTTAAAAAAAAGAATATTTTCAAGTTTTCCTCTTTTAGGTCTGCAGCACATCACTGTAGTTTCAGTGATTTCAGTGTATTAAAATCAAAAAAAGTCTTTTTTTGCTTCATGTGTATTCTTAGGGTTAACCTTAGAAAACTGATTTTCATCTAATTAACAGAACATTTCATCTGGAAGGCAGGTGTGTGAAGGAAATGAAAATTAGTAGATAGTTGGGGTCACATTTGATAACACCCCATAAAATCAAAACCTTCCTTGCTTTACTAAAAATGATGATTATTAGATTGCCTAGACAAGTTCATGATTTATGCAAACAGAGAAAACTCATGATCTGTTAAGAAACATATTTATAGAAATATATGCAGTTTCTCTTATGCAATATATTTGCATGTTTTTTAAAAATATGGGCTGAGAAAAGCAAGCATTTTGCCTTAAAAAATAAAGGGAATTTGGTTCCTATGATTGGCTAAGTAAAAAGCAAAAAAATAGTGAGTTCACTGAACAATAACTAGATAAACAAACAACTTTAAACATTTTGACAACCAAAACTTTATTGTTTGTGGCTAAAAGAAAAATGTGCATGAATTATGCAAGTAAACATAAAATGAAAATGTTAAGTTGTAACTAGCAAATATGTAGGTCAAGTCAAGATGAATTGGATTTGCTGTGAGATCCTCTTTTCAACTAACTGTGAAAATATACCGCTATTATCCAAAATATGCTGAAAACACAAATGTATTGTGGGATATGGTATGTTTGCTGAACAGTATAAAGCCACGAGTGATGTACTATGAAGTATGAAATCTAATTAAGACATTTATATACAGGTTTTATTTCTCATGGTTGATGCAATGGTGTAGCACAATATGAAAAACAAAAACAAACTAAAGTGGTAATTCTATCACTGAATTTATAAGTAAAGTTTTAATTTGGTGAGAAATTAACAGGTCAAAGTATAATAAGACAAAATTAAATGAAGTTCAGTAAGTTTCACTTACCTCATTCAAGCTTCCAGCAGGCATTTTTTTTTCAGAATGATACACTTTAGTTTATTTATTTTACATTATTGCAATAATTTTGTTATAAGAGTAAACATAAACCCTCCTCCCCTCCAAGAAGATGAGAAACCACAAGAAAAGTGAGAGAAAGAAAAAAAAATGTACTTCTGTCTATGTTCAGATTCCAATGCCTCTGTCTCTGGGGTGAGTTGCCTTCTTTATTGTAAGTCCACAAGAAAAGTTGCTTTAATATTTTTCCCATAGTTATTATCACTAGCTATATTTCCCTCCACTCTATTCCTCCCCACTCTCATTTATTCTATTCTCACTCCCCCTTTCATCCTGCCCCTCTCCAAAAGTGGGTTGTATATGAGTGTCCTCTCAAACTGTCTTCCCTCTCTTCTATAACCTATTCCCCCCCCTTCCCTTCCCTCCTTCCCACATCCCATCCCTTTCCTCTAATTTTTCTGTAGGGTAAAATAGATTTCTAAACCCTATTAAGTGTGTATGATCTTTCCTCTCTGAGCCATTTCTCATGAGAATGAAGGTTCATTCATTCCCACTCACCTTCCCCCATTCCACTCCATTGAAAAAGCTTTTTCTTGACTCTTATTTGAAATATCTTAGATCTTTCTTCTCCTTTCTCTTCATCCCAGGACTTTCCTGTATCATCCTTTGACTCCATCTTTTTTTTTTTTACTATATTACACCATTAATTGTAAATGAGAAAGATCATATGGGTTAGCAGAATCTTCTTCCCATGCAGGAATACAAACAGTTCAACATCATTAGTTTCCTCATAGTAAATTTTTCTCATCCAGCCCCTCTGTGGTTCACTAGAGTCCTGTACTTGAAGATCAAACTTTCTATTTAGTTCTGGTTGTTTCAGTAGGAAGGTTTGAAAGTCCCTTGTTTCTTTGAAAGTCTGTCATTTTCCGTGATAGAGGATGTTCAGTTTTGATGGGTAGGTGATTCTTGGCTGTAAACCAAGATCTTTTCCCTTCTAGCATATTATATTCCAATCCCTATGAGCTCTTAAATTAGATGCTGCCAGATCCTGTGTAATCCTGACTGTAGAGCCACAGTAGTTGATTGAATGCTGCTTATAAACGTAATAAGTAGGTCATATTAACTATAATATAGAATGCATGGATGGTGATGGAAAAGAATAAAGAAAATTAGTCTGGAGATATTTAAGGGACTTAAAAATTGAATAAATTAGTCTGTATTTTATTCAAGAAATAGTATGGCACTGAAATTTCTTAAGTTAGAAATTTACAATGCCATAATTCTTTAGGTAGCTTATTTTCACAGTTGAATGAAGGGTGAAGAGTGAATTGTAATAGGAAGATAAAACGTTTTTTGGCAGGAATTAATATAATAGACAAAGAAGATATGAATTAGTGGGGCGGCTAGGTGGCGCAATGGATAGAGCACCAGCCCCGGAGTCAGGGGTACCTGAGTTCAAATCCATCCTCAGACACTTAATAATTACATAGCTGTGTGGCCTTGGGCAACACACTTAACCCCATTTGCTTTGCCAAAACCTTAAAACAATGTGAATTAGTTTATTAAGATTTGGTTTGAAATATGAAGTAGAGACATATGATACTGGAGAAGGTGAGAGAATGAAGAGATGTTGAGATACAATGTACAAAAACTGATCACTAAAGGAACATAAAGGAGTGAGTTAAGATTTGACAATGATTCCAAGCTTTTGAAGCCAAGAGACTAGAAAAATCTTGAGTAGTTCATTCTATTAAAAAGTTGGCAATTAAAAAGAGGAAGTAAACTTTTAATATGTTGAAGTTGGGATCAAGTTATTTCTCTTCCACTTATCTATGATGAAATTTTGCACAATCTTAGTGTATGCATATGGGTGAGGAATATTATTTTAGGCTATATTGTATTATACTTAGTAAAATAATGTGTGTAGAAATATGATATGTTGTCTCTAATTTTCATGGTTCCATTATTTATTTATTTTCACATATATATATATATGTATATATATATATATATATATACATATATATATATATGTTTTTTTAAGTCATAAAATAAATTTCCTTCCACCCCCCTCCCCTCAGTGTTGAACAGTCAGATTAGCATTGTCCATAGATATTTTGTATATATTTTTACTAGTTTGTTTTTGGGGTTTTTTTGCAAGGCAATGGGGTTAAGTAGCTTGCTCAAGGCCACACAGCTAGGTAATTAGTCCATAGATATTTTGAAAAACATGTTTACAAATTACTAATTTTTTGTATGTTGAGTTAGGATTAAGGAAACAATAAGATAATTTTTATAATATGTTCACCAGATTCTAAAGGATTGTTTTTTTTTTTTTTTGTATGGGTGTTTTATTTTGCTTTGTTTTTCTTCCTCTGGACAAGGATAATATAGTCCATAGACTGTCTAATACAATTGTCTTAGTTCTCTAGACTGCTGAGAAGAGCTGCTTTCTTCAAGGTTGTTCATCTTACAGTAATGTTGTTGATGTGAACATTGCTTTCTTGGTTCTACTCCCTTCACTCAGCATCATATCCTCTAAGTCATTCCATGCTTCTCTAGAGTTCAACCATTTATTGTTTCTTATAAAACAATAGTATTACATAGTATCAAGTACCACAACTTATTTAGCCATACCCCAATTGATGGGCATTCCCTCAATTTCCAATTCTTTGCCACTATAAAAATAGCTGCTATGAATATTTTGGAAGATATAGGACTTTTCCCTTTTAAAAAAATATTCTGGATATAGACTCTAGAAATGGAATTGTTGGATCAAAGGGTATGAATAGTTTTATTATTCTTTGGGCATAGTTCTATATAGCTCTCTAGAAAGATTGGATCTATCCACAACTGCACCAGCAATGCATCAATGTCCCAATTCTCCCACAACCTCTCCAGTATTGATCATTTTTCCTTTTTCTCCTCTTGGCCAATCTGATAGTTGTGAGATGATTGCTCATTTTTGTTTTAAGTTGCATTTCTCTAATCAATAATAATTTGGAACATTTTTCTTATGATTATATATAATTTTAATTCCTTCATTTGAAAACTATATGTTCATATCCTTTGACCATTTATCAATTGAGGAATTTGCTCTATTTTTCAAAATTATGAATATGATAATGTAGATTCTATCCAATATGATTTGTAAAAATATGATCATATATTTCTTAAATTTTCATCAAAGACATACTTGTTATATATATATATATATATATATATATATATATATATAGAGAGAGAGAGAGAGAGAGAGAGAGAGAGAGAGAGAGATACCTGTTGTAGACATTTTAGACACATGAGAAATCAAGAATAAGGCTCTATTTTTTAAAGTGTCCTCTCAATTATGTTTGATACTATATGCTTTTTCTGGCATTTTTTTTAGATATGTGAAAAGGTAGGAACTATAATAAAAAGTGATAGGCATAGGATTTGCCCATGAAATATTAGTAATAATAATGTAGAAAGAAATCAGTTTAGGAAAACTGTTAAAAACCAAACATACACACACACACAGACACACACACATCTAGAGATAACATGCAATTTGACAAAATTTTAATTATTTTACATTTGACTAGTGCTTATACCCCATCATGAATTTTATATATTATAAGAGATAGTGGGGGTGACTAGGTGGTACAGTGGATAGAGCACTGGTCCTGAAGTCAGGAGGACCTGAGTTCAAATGTGAACTCAAATACTTAATAATTACCAGCTGTGTGGCCTTGAGCAAGCCATTGCCATGCAAAAACCTAAAAAATTAGAATTAAAAATAAGAGATAGTAAATGATTCAATAATCACATTTAATTCTAAAACAAAGAGGAAGAAAAAAAATCGAAGCAAACAAAAAACCCTACAGAATCTGATGAACACTTTACAAAAATTATGTCTTATATACCTCTTTCCCTTAATCCTAATTCATTATATTGAAAATGACTAATCTGTAAACATGCTTAACAAAAATATGTATGTGCAATGCTAAACTGTCTGTTTGCTGCTGAGGGGAGAGCAGTGGGAAGGGAGGGTGGAAGGAAATTTTGTAACTTAAAAATATACATGTGCATATGGATGAAATAAATAAAAATATTGGAAAATTCTAAAACCAGGAATGCGTATCTGTAATGTACTTCTTTTGAATGGTTTTCCTTTTCTTTATCAAGTTAATGTTTGTAATATCTAGACATACATATCTTTTCATATTTTCCATTCTACACTTTGGAATTTTTTCTCATTAGGGAAAAAAGACAATATTTAATGAAATAATTATTCTATCTTGCTTTGCTTCATGTTAATTGATTTGGAACTAATGAGGCCTCTTTATATGCCAAGTCCTAACCACATGAAAGGTTCTGTACAAAACTAAGTGATCAGATTGTGATATCATTGCTCAAGGAAATATAATTATTACAAATATATTAATATATACTTTTAATCAACAACTGAATGGTTGCATGCTGTGGTAATTATAATTGGTAGATGAAGACTGATTGCAATTTCCTAATTAGTAACTTCTTAGCAAATTTCTTTACATTTGCATATTTTCTGAATCATGACATTTATTCCCATTATTCTTTCTCTCCATATTTTAAATTCAGTAAGGCAATTTGCAGCTTTTCTCACAATCACAAACAGGATCAAGAGTGATCAACTAATACTTGGGTTCTGTCTGCTCTATCCAAAAATCATAATATTCAAAGTAGATTTTTAGAATTAAATCAAATAGAAATGCATTTTATAAATGTATAAATACAATACTTTATTACCTATTAAATGCATAAATGTATAAATGTAAATTCTTCATAACCTTTCAAAAATCCTAAAGGGTGTATTCTTGATTATCATAGGAGATAAAATTATGGTTACATCAAAAAGACATGAGTTCAAATCCAACTATAGAAAGATAATATTTAATGACATTAGATAAATCACTTAATCTCTGGTCTACTCCCAGAAAATAATTAGTCATAATCTATTTCTATTTAGGGACAGCTAGGTGATGCAGTGCATATAGTATTGGGAATGGAGTGTGGAAGACTCATCTTCGTGAGTTCAAAACCAGCCTCATATATTTACTAGCTGTGTAATGTTAGGCAAGTCACTTAACCCTGGTTGCCTTACTTTCCTTATCTGTAATATAATTGGGAACGGAAAAGGAAAATCACTCTAGTATTTTTGCCAAGAAAATCCAAAAAGGAATCATGAAGAGTAGGATATGACTAAAATCAACTAAGCATTAGCAACAATATTTCTACTGTGATCTCATGGATTCTACAGTAATGTCCAGTAATAGAGAACACAGCCCATCTTTGCCCATGTGAGGTCTCCATATCTGACCAGAAGTTTAACTCAAGTCATCCACTGATTTACTGGAGTCTGCACTGATTTTTTTCTCAGTATTGCAAAGGAAGTTTTATAAGATTCTGAGCATCTAACCATCTTCCCTCAACATTTTGACAGCTATGCATTAGATGTTTAAACAGGGGAGAGAAAAGAGTCAGTGATCAGTTCGATGGTTCTTATGATAATCCACAGGAGAATTAATAGTGATCTGTGATAGAATTTAAGCCTTGTGAGTGAAATGAATATGATATATGCAAAAAATATAGTAGATTCATTCTAGTGAGCAGATTCATTTAGCTAAGTTTAATAGCAGACAGAAACCAAATCAAAAATGATAGGAATGTGTTGGGAAAGGCAATAGTGAATTGTAAAAAAAACGATGCCAGGTTAAGAACATAAGTCATTATTTGAATAGAGCTTCTCTTGAAATAAATAGTGGATTTTTTAATAATAGTAGGTTGAGGAAATGTCATAAGATTATTGATTTAGAACTCAAATGATTTTAAAGTTTAGAAATAACTTGACATTAAACAATGTTATCCCCAAACAGAGGAAGAAAAGCAAAACAAAACAAAACAAAAAAAGGAAAACAAACCCTTCAGAACCTGATGAACACTTTTTAAGAATTATCTCTTATGTATTTCTTTCCTTCAAACCTAATCCCTCATAAGGAAAATGACTAATATCTAAACATGTTTATCAAAAATAGATATGTGTAATACTAACCTGAATTTTTGACCCTAAGGGGAAGGGAGTGTAAAAGGAAATGTTTTTTATTTGAAATATTTGAAATATTTATTTTCAAATATTTTTAAGTTGCAAAATTTCCTTCAATTCTTCCTTCCCACCCCCTCCCCTAAGTAATGAACAGTAAGTTTAGCATTCTACATCATATTTTGATAAACATGTTTACAGATTAACAATTTTCAGTATGAGTAATTAGGATTAAGGGAAAGAGATAATTTTTATATAATGTCCATCAGATTCTGAAGGGTTGTTTCTTTTGTGCGTCTGTTTTGTTTTGTTTTGTTTTTCTTCTACTGGATGGTGATGATATAGTTCATAGCCAGTCTAATTTAGTTGTTCTTACTCAATGGACTGCTGAGAGGAGCTGCTTCCATCCAGGTTGTTCAATTCACAATGTTGTTGTTGATGTGTGCATTGTTCTCTTGGTTCTACTCCCTTCTCTCAGTATCAGATCGTGTAAGTCATTCCATGCTTCTCTAGAGTTTGACCATTTATGGTTTCTCATAGAGCAATAGTATTCCATAGTATTCACGAATCATAACTTGTTTAGCCATTCCCCAATAGATGGTCATCCCCTCAGATTCCAATTCCTTAAAGAACTGCCTGGAATATTTTTGAAATGTGTAGGACTTTTTCCTTCTTTTTAAAATAATTTCTTCTCCATATAGACCTAGAATTGGAATTGTTGCATCAAAGGGTATGAACAGTTTTATTGCTCTTTGGTCATAGTTCCATATTTCTCTCCAGAAAGGCTGGATCTGTTCATAATAACTCCAACACCAATGTATCAATCCCCCAGTCCTCCCACAAACTCTCCAACATTGATTATTTTCCCTTTTTCTCACCTTGGCCAATCTGATAAGTGTTAGATGATACCTCATTGTTGTTTTAATTAACATTTATCTAATCAATAATGATTTGGAACATTTTTCATATGATTATATATGAATTAATTTCTTCATTTGAATAGAAGGAAATTTTGTAACTGAAAATATACATCTCTTATAGATGAAAATAAATAAATTAATACATGAATAAAAAAATAATGACAGACATAGGAGTAATTGACTTGTTTATAGTCATGAAGCTAAAAAATGTATAATGAAGTACTTGAATCTAGGTCTTCTTGATCCCAAATTCATATCTACTACTACATAATATGTTCAGTTTTGGAAATGTTGAGATTAATATTCTCATGGAACCTTTAGTTCAACAGGTAGATAGCAATGTGGGAATGATGCTCAGGAGAGAAATTTTTGTACATGTATAGATCTAGGAGTGTTATGCTCAGAGATGATGATTAATTGATGATAGTGAGTAAAAGTAAGGGATAATATATGTATATATATAGTAGGTTAAGGTAATATATGTATACATATATATATATATATATATATATATATATGTTTGTGTATGTGTGTGTGTGTGTGTGTGTATGTAAAATCTTATTTGATCCTCACAGTAATCCATGGGAGGAGAAGTGCTATTTTTGTTCTTATTTTACATTTGAGGAACTGTGGAAAACATAGATTAGTTGATGTTTACAGGGTCATACAATTGCTAAATATCTTTGTCTGGATTTGCCTTTAGATTGCTGACTCTGGATCCATCAGTATATAAACTGCATCAGCTAGCTGCCTCAGTATTATTACCCAGTTAATGTGGTCCACATTTGAGCAAGTAAAGAGAGAAAAGAAAATAGGGATGTTAGGATATTTACATGCTCAAGGATATGAAATGGCACTTTTCAGACAGAGAAATCAAAGCTATCTAACAGAAAATTGTGCTATAAGAAATTACAAGCAGGATGAATTCAGAAAAAAAAAAACTTGGAAACACTTATATGAATAATGCATGATGAAGTGAACAGAAACAGGAAAACATTGTACACAGTAAAACAGGAGAGCATTGTATTTAGTAATAGCAATATTATCTGATGAAAAATTGTAAATGACATGGGTATTCTCAGGAATATAATGATATGAAGTATTATCTATCTCCAGAGAAAAATCTGTTCTTTTTTGAATATAGACTGAACCATGTTAATTTTCACATTATTTTCTTTCAATTTTTTCTTTTACTTGAGTTGTCCTGTACAAAATGCTGTAATATAGAAATGCAGGAATAACTTGCATCTTTTTTTCTTACCATCACAGAGAGAGAGGGAAGGAAAGAAGAGAGGGCTAGATAGAATTTGGAAATCAAAACATTTAATAAAAATTAATAAAAAACTGGAAAAATAAAAATAGAAAATACTCTAATTATTGAATGAGAAACACATGTTGAGTAAGGGAAGAAGAAGAGTTATTATACAGGTGAAAAGAGAGAGTAATACCAAACTAGATAAGACAGAATATCCAAGGTAAGAAGATAATCAGGAGAGTCAAATGCTCCAGAGCATGGGTATGCAGCCTTTTAGCTGATCTGGACCTCATCACCCAACAAAAATTTCTCAAGGGCCACATATAGAATTTAATATTTTTTATTATTACAATGAAACCCATGTTGCCAATGAGTATAATAATGGAATATAATAATGTACTTGAATGTGTTTGGAAGGTCATTTGCAGCTCATAAGCCTCAGGTTGGACACATCTTCTCTAACGAATGCAAAAAAAAAGCTGAGAATTATGTGATCAACTAATTTGGTGACTAACTCTGTTAAATTGATTCAAAATGTTTGACATCTCAATATTACAATTTTTTTTCTTAGGAGTAATATAAGAAACAGATCCTCAGAGACAGTAAGCAAAGATAAATTCTTGAAATAGAAGATAGAACTGGTTTAGAAAAAAACAATTAATTTTCCACAGGACTGGCAGAATTCTGTATCTTAATGGATAAGGAATACACCCATACACATATGAGTCAGAAAAAAGTACCTTTGATTTCCTACCTTCCAGAAACTGTTTGCTGAAACATGATGCTTACAATATTCTCAATTCATATTTTTAAATATATAAGTAGTTAGATTGCTTTTGGAAATGAAATGCAAAAATGATAGCTGCTTCTATATCTAATAATAACTGTTAATACAAAGCATTTAAGTAATTTAATAGTATTAGGACAAGAACCTTGTGGAATAGATTAAATTCCAACAATAATCATAATTTTAGAGATGAGAAAATGTAAGCAAATGTAAGCTTTGGGAAGCCTGGAAAATTTAATTGATTTACTCATAGTAAAATAGATAAAAAATGAGTTTGTGTATATATATATATATATATATATATATATATATATATATATATATATGTGTGTGTGTGTGTGTGTGTGTGTGTGTGTATGTGTGTGCATGCACACACATTGTTTTCTTAATTATGCATCTTTTATTGAGTGTTTTGATTTTTTGGTTACCTGCTCTATGAGAGATTTATTATAAAAAAACTATAGTTACGCATCTAATAGCAGTAAGCTTTTCTGAAAGATTATACAATATTTCATAGCTGTAACACCCCCATGTTTTTAACAGAAATTATTTTCTATCTCTATAAATTACTAACCCAAGAAAAGAAAAGGAAAAAAGAATTCTTGTAAAGAATATGCATAGACAGTTCCAGTACTTCCTCCCCCCTACATACACAGTTGTCATACAAAAATATATATTCATTTCATTCCTGAAATGTTCTTTACAACCATGAATGATCATTGTATTAATGATTGTTCTCATTAATTTCCAAATTTTGGGTTTTACAGTATTGTTTTATGTCTTATTTTCCTAGATATGCTCATTTCATTCTTCAACGGTCTATGAAATCTTCAAAGCTGTTTATTTTTTTAACATTAATATTGAACTCTTAATTTGAATTACTTTTCCTCTTTATCACTTCCTGTGTCTTTGCTGTCATTTTTGAAAGTATCAGTTACCAGATTTTTGAAAACACAATTGTACACCCTTACTAGTTTTTGTAAATCAGATACTCTGACTGCAAGTACAAAGGTTTTTATTGCATGAATATATTTTCCCAACAAAAAGAGGCAAGAATAATCCTTGTTAGGATGGGTAAAATGGATAATTTTTGTTGACAATTAATTTGCAAAGATATTTACCAATTTTTAAAGTGATATTACATTCACTTTTTGTTTAGACATAAATTGATGAAGAGAAGATAGACTGTCAACTAATTCTTAGTTTAAAAAAATGAACCAATATCACTTTCACAAGGAACTGCATTTGGGAAATGTATCCATCATTGCATTCAAAGGAATAAACGCTGTCATTTCAATTTTCTTCAGGAAATATTTGTTATAAAACACAATTGTTTCTAATTTCTTTTGATGGCCTCCAAATGTGACCCTTCTTTTGTGAGTATGAGTTGTATCTCTACCAACTGAGTGAAATAGCTTTTATTTGTTTCTAACAATAGGAATCCTTGGGATTTATATTGTTTGTAACTGGGATTGCATTGGTAATTAGCTTAATTGAGAGAACCAGGAAAAGATAGGTCAGTCGACACTGAGCCCTCATTAAAAATCTTGGTTATTTTCTCCTAGAAAATAAAAGCCTTACAAACTGCAGAGCTTAATGGAAGAGGAAATAAAATACTTAAACAACCCCATTTCAGAAAAAAAGTGAAAAATTCATCAAGAAACTCCCTAAGAAAATGTCTCCACGTCCAGATGGATTTACAACTAAATTCTATCAAACATTTAAAGAACAATTAATTCCTATTCTACATAAACTATTTTAAAAAAACACTGAGGAGTTCTGCCAAATTCCTAGTAAGACTACAACATGGCACTGATACCTGCACCAGGAAGAAACAAAGCAGATGAAAAAAAAATATAGACCAAACTCCCTAATGAACAGTGATGCAAAAATCTTAAATGAAATTTTAGGAGATAAAATATAGTAAGCTATTACTACTATTGTACACCATGATCGGGAAGGATTTATACCAGGTAGGCATAATTCAACATATCAATAGCAAAACCAACAGAAATTATTTGATTATTTCAAAAGATATTTAAAAATACTTTGATAAGGTGTAGCTAGGTGGTGCAGTGGATAAAGCACCGGCCCTGGAGTTAGGAGTACCTGGGTTCAAATCCGGTCTCAGACACTTAATAATTACCTAGCTGTGTGGCCTTGTGCAAGCCACATAACCCCATTTGCCTTGCAAAAACAAAAAAAAAATACTTTGATAAAATACATTCATTCCATTGAAAACACTAGGAAGTATAGGAATAAATGGAGTTTCCCTTAAAATAATAAACAGTATCTATCTAAATGTTATGTGTAATGGGGATAAACTTGGAGCATTTCCAATAAGATTAGGGGTGAAACAAGGATGCCCATTAGCATCGTTGCTATTCTATATGGTATTATAAATGATAGCTTTGGCAATAAGAGAAGAAAAAGAAATTAAAGAACTGGCAATGAAGAAGGAAACTTTTCACTCTTTTTAGATGATTCGATGCTATCATCTAAAAAACTACTTGAAACAATCAACAAATTCATCACAGTAGCAGGATATAAAATAAACCCACATCAGTATTTCTATATAAGAACAACAAAGCTCAAGAGCAATAGATAGACAAATTCCATTTAAAGTAACTGCAGATAACATTAAATTCTTAGGAATCTACCTTCCAAGGCACACCCAGAAACTGTATGAACACAATTACAAAACACTTCTCACTCAGATAAAGTCAGATCTAAAATTTGTAAAAAAATGCAATTGCTCACGGTTAGTTGAACAACTATAAAAATTGCAATTCTACACAAAATTAAATTACTTAGTGCCATACCAAGCTACCAAATAATGATTTTAGCAATCTAGGAAAAAAATAGGAACAAAATTCATCTGAAGCAGCCAAAGGTCAAGAATTATCAAAGCAACTGATGAAAAAAAATGTAAAAGGTTGTGACCCAACTCTACCAGATCTAGAACTATACTATAAAGGAACAGTCTGGTACTTATTAAGAAAGAGCAATGGATCAGTGGCTTAGAATAGGTTCAAAAGGAGTAATAGTAAATGACTACAGTAATCAAGTGCTTCACAAACACAAAGATATTAGCTTCTGTCATTATTTGGCAAAAATTGTTAAGGCAAACAGAAAATAGTATGGCAAAAAATAGGCATAGATCCACCTCTCACACCCTATACCAAAATAAGGTCAAAATAAGTATAGGAATTAGATATAAAGTGCTACACCAGAGATCAATTAACAGACCAAGAAATACTCTCTCTATGGAAAGGGGAGGGATTCATGAATAAGCAAGAAATAGAATACATTAAAAATTGCAAAATGGATGATTTTGAATCAATTAAATTAAAAAGGTTTTGCATTAATAAGACCAAGTTGCCAAAATTAGAAGGAAAACAGATGGGAAACAATTTTCATAGCTAGGGGTTCTAATAAAGGTTTCATTTCTAAAATATATAGAAAAATGCATCAAATTTATATGGTTACAAGTCATTCTCATATTGGTCAAAAAATATGAACACACAGTTTTCAAATGAAGAAATAAAGAATATATATATTCATATGAAAAAGGCACCAAATCATTACTGAATAGAGAAATGTAAATTAAAACAACTAGGAGATATCACCTCACACCTATCAGATTGGCAAACAAGACAAAAGGAAAAATGATCAATGTTGGAGAGGTGCTGGAAAGTTTGGGACATTATGGGCATTAATTCATTGTTGGTGTAGTTGTGAACATATCCATTCTTTCTGGAGAGCAATATGAAACTATGCCCAAAGAGCAATAAAACTGATCATATCCTTTGACCCAGCAATTCCAATTCTAGGTCTATATCCAGAAGAAATTATAGAAAAAGGGGAAAGTCCTACATGTTCTAAAATATTCATAGTAGTTCTTTTTGTAGTGGCAAAAAAATTGGAAATTTAGAGGATGCCCATCAAGTTACAGTACATGAGTACTATGGAATATTATTGTTCTATTAGAAATAATAAGAAGTCATAAATGGTTGAACTCTAGAGAAGCACGGAATGAATTACTGAGCAACCATCATATACATTAACAATGATATTGTGAGTTGATCAACCTTGATGGATGCAACTGTTCTCAGTAGTTTAGAGAGCTAGAATAACCTAATTAGACTGACTGGACAATGTCATCCCAATTTAGAGGTAAAAAAAAACCCTTCTGAATCTGATGAATATTATATTCAATTTTTTAAAAAATTCTCATATATATGTATATATATATATATATATATGTTTCTTTCCTATTTCATTGCTTACTTTCTTTTCCCTTTATCCTTATATGTCTTGCTGAAAATGAATAATCTGCAAACATGTTTAACAGAAATTTGTATGTATGTGTGTAATAGTCACATGTCAGTTTGAATGTGCATAGGAATGAAAGTTGAAAACCTTTCATAACCTGTTACTGGAAAAGTAAAATAAAATATTAAGTGAAAGAAAAAATTCAAAACATCTAGAATAAAACAAGAATACAGAAGACTGATTTCATATTGGTATTTTTATTTACTTCATCACAATTGTCATTGTCAGAAGATCTCTTAAAATCTTTAGAGCAGGTATGTCTAACCTTTAGCCTGAGGCCCACAGAGGACTACAATTGGCCCATTCTAACTGGCAGGAACTTTACATTTGTTGCAGTGCTCCATTGTGGCAAGGGTTTTATTATATTCATGAATGGGTGTTGAATTTTATATTTGATCTTTTGAGGGCTTTTATTTGGTGCTGGCTGCAGAGGAGCTAAAAGGTTGGACAGTTCTACTTTAGAGATTTCTGGGTCCTGGGTCAAGTAAGTAAAATGGTCAGTGCTATGAATTTTAGATGTCTTAATCATTTATACAGAACTTTATGATTATCACGAAAAATCTTAAGATTTGAATGAGATAATTTGTATAAAAGCACTTTGCACACTATAGAATGCTGTTGAAATGTAAGTGATTAAAATTCATTAGGCTCTAAGGAATATATTTCATGAATTATTTTTGGAAGATTTTTCCTAAGTAAGCATTTTCATTATTATATCACATTGCTACATAGGTGCTAGAGCAAGACATGAAATATGTGAGATTTTTTATTATTGTATCATATATCATAACATGACATTGCTGAGAACATATAGTAAATGAAAAAGTATGCTGACCTGGGAACAAACATACCTAATTTCTTCTCTTGGTTTCATCACTGTGAATGTACTGGGGTTGGTGTGGAAGAAGTGGGGGAATGAGAATTGAAGGGCTCTGAAATATGAATCGGGAATTTAAAAACAAGATGCTTTATAGGTGAGAGGGAACTTGAAGTCTATCTAATCTGAATTCCTGAAATTATAGTAAAGAAAATTGAGGCCTGATGATTAATTATTTAAGGTCACAATATAAGTAGCAGAATCATGTATCTAACCCAAGTACTTAGAAAACTACAGCTTTCATTTCACTTTATCAAACTTCCAACCAAGGCAATCCTGGAGTGAAGATTACACACTTAAACTCTTGAGTCTTCAGTTTCTTCAATTTGGGAATAGGTCACAGATCTCTGTTTTCATTTATTTAGAATTTTTTTAAAGAAATTCTCTCCACCAAGGAAGGTCATAATCGCCCTGCAACTTCTGCTATAGTGAGCTGTCAAAGGCACTGAAAAGTCAGAGTAGGGTCATATTGGAGAAAAGGAAATCTGGTTAGAGAGAAATAATGTAATCTCTTTTATTCCTTTTCTGTATTAGAGACAACAAATTAATTAAAATAAATGTGATAATCCTTTTCTGTTTTCTTCCAAGCAAATCCCTATAAACAAGGAATGTATCTAGCAAACAGACTGTTAAGAGTTAATCTTTTAAAATTGTTAAACCTTCTCTATTCTTTATATTGATTCTATATTAATCTGCGATGCAAACATCTCTCTCTCTCTCTCTCTCTCTCTCTCTCTCTCTCTCTGTGTGTGTGTGTGTGTGTGTGTGTGTGTGTTTTAGTTTTTGCAAGGCAATGGGTTTGTGACTTGTCCAAGGTCACACTCCCAGGTTATTATTAAGTGTCTGAGAACACATTTGAAGTCAGGATCTCTTGACGCCAGGGTCGGTGGTTTATCCATTGTGTCTCCTAGCTGTCCAAGAAGCTAGTTTGCCTTCACAAAGATTGGAACTACTTTCTTTAGTTAGGGTATCATAAAACTATGAATTCTTTCTTCCTGCTGACACATGAAGAAATATCACCCTATTGTCACACATTAAGCCCTGAACTGAAGATGGGCTATATACTCCCTTTAAAATTTCTGCTCACAAACAAGCAGTCTGGCTATTTACTTGAAGCTCTATTCCTCTTTTTTCTAGCCTGCTCTCCTCACCTTCCTTCTCAGCTTTCTGTTCTTTAAATTCATTATCTTTATTAAAACTCCCTTTATTTACCTTGTTGCCTCCTTAAAGAATTCAGTAAATTAACTTGTCATTTGTTTTTCAGTAGCTTGTAAATTAAAAGTTAGACATCTTACACTCCTGATAATGAGAGCCTTTTGATTTCTTCATGCTCACCAATCCTTTCAAGCCACCCCCCCAAGCAATCTTCCTGCTACAATATGACTACTGCCTATCAGAGACAAAGCTTGAGACAGGATTCTCCTGTACTCCAGACTGATTCTCTCACCTTTGCACCACACTGCCTCTTATCTTATTTGTTAAAGTAGGACAAATATTATCTGCTCTACCTATTTTTCAGGGCTTTTATACAGATCAAGTGAAATAAAATCTTGCTAAAAAGCAGCATTAAAAGGAGAATGTTTCTGCTCTTGAAAGAACAATGATTAATTTTCAGTTGCTCCATTCATTACTTAAAAGTCTATGTCAGGATCTATTGTAGATAACAACAAAAATTACCATTATAATTATTATTCTAACTTGGCAACAAATTATTTCAAATTTAAGTGGTTGTTAGAAAAATCTCTGCAAGTCCCTTGGGCAGCTAGATGGTATAGTGGATAGAGCACTAGGCCTTGGAGTCAGGAGGGCAGGAGTTCAAATTTGACCTCAGATACTTGACACTTACATGCTGAGTGACCTTGGGAAAGTCGCTTAACCCTGAATTGCCTTGTATCCAGGACCATCTCCAGTCATCGTGATCCAAATCTGGCCACTGGACCCAGATGACTCTGGAGCAAAAAGTGAGGCTGGTGACTTAGTGCAGCATCTTCTCACTAAAATCCAATTCATGTGCTTGTCAGCATCACCTCCCTGATATCATGGTCCTTTTTGAGATTGAAGAACAAACATCATCACTTACAATCTTTCCATTCTCAATAGGCGTGGCTAAAATTATATGTATAAAGAAAACTTCAAGAAGTTAAGATCACCTCAATGCCACAAGTTTTTGAGAACTTCAGTGGAGGTATTAATGCTTTTTAATGTGAAAGGATGATGTTTTATAAATGATTTTCCAAGAAGATTGCACAGACTTTCTATTATAACATGAGAGAGCTACAGAATTGTGATGTTTTGGATTTAAAGAATTTCTTATATTAATGGAAAATATGATGGATTTCTGAACATCAAAAGGTACAGTTCTGAAATATATTCTGAGCTCATGATTTATTGAGGAAATATGAAAATTAGAAGAGGGAGAACTGAGAAATCTAAAGACGAGAGACTCAAATAAAAAGGATGCAGGGTTTTTTTGTACTAGACCCAAAATTTAATGGTAGAAGGATGTTAGAGAGGATCAATAAGATACCCTTATTTTTCAGGAAGAGAACTGAGGCCAAGAGAAGTTAAGTCACTTGTCAAACATCATAGAGGTAGTGTCAAAGCTATGATTTATCCTCAGATTTTTCTGACTTTAAATTCCATTTTCTTTCCGTTTATATAGATTGTTTCTCAAAACAATTAGAATATGTGATGAAAGACTTATACTCTCATAATTTGAAGGAATAAAGAAGAGTTCAAATTTTTATTGGTGAATTTTGCCTGAATATAATACAATATAGAAACAATTTCACAAAGTATCCACAGAGCACTTTGCTTGAAAATACTGAAAACAGTGAATCAGCAAAAGAGATTATACATTTATAGGTTGCTTGAATTTGGCATAGAAAAGAACTTAGAATAACCTTACAAAAGAAAAAAACTGAGACCCAGTTTTTATATCAAGCAATTTACATATATGTATATATATATATATGTACATATATCTGTATTATACTGTGTGTATGATGGTTGGTATATATTCAGTGTTTATAACAGTAGGTGTTCAGGTAAGTATTTCATTGTTATTGTTTGTAGCTATGCAGGTGATGAAGAATCAGACATCTCTGCATGTATTCAAGGATTGTATAGTTGAATAAATGAATTTCTAGGAGGATTTCTTCATCAAACATTTCTGTAACATTTATTATTTTTGTATTTCTGTAACATTTATGGATAATTATAAATCATTTTCTGAAATAAATCACACCTCCAATCACTAGTGATTAGTATACCTATTTTTTCACAGGCTATAGGTTGCTTCCTTTACATATTTTATGTGAAAGGTGATTGTTTCTAGTTATATTCTCTTTGTTATTAGATATTTTGAATAGTTTCACAGGTAATGAAAATTTGAATTCCCTTATTTTAAAAAAAATCTGTTAATATGTTTAATATTTCCATATGAAAGTATGAATGAGTCTTAGAGATCAGTGTCAATTCTTCTGGATTTTGGTGATCAAAGGATTCATGGTACTCAGGTTAAAACAATTTTCCCTGGGCAGCTAGGTGGCACAGTGGATAGAGCACTGGCCCTGCACTCAGGGGTGCCTGAGTTCAAATCCAGCCTCAAACACTTAATAATGACCAAGTTGTGTGACCTTGGGCAAGTCACTTAACTCCATTTGCCTTGCAAAAAACCTAAGAAACAAAATCAAAATTTTCCCCACTATACATATTTTCATCTTATTCCAGTTGTATTACTTTTACTTGAATAAAACATTGTTTTCCCTTTTTATATACTAAAGTTATCTCTTTAATAAAATATATTATTTCTCCCTATATATAATTGACAAAATTAAATATAATTAGAACTGAAACATACGCAGAAATATGTCTGTTGTCTCTTGTCATGTGAATAAGACTTGAAAATCTCATCACTCACAAAATAGTCAAGATAACATACATTAGTATTTCTTTAACTAAATTTAACGTTTTAACTATAATTTTGTGTAGACATTTTGTTTTTGATTCCAGTTCAATAATTATTTGATGAAAAACTAGTCTCTTTGATTAAAGTTGGGAATTACTTTAAAAGGGCAGGAAGCTGCCTGGATATATTTTTTCTCCTCCTCCCACTTCTCTCTCTCATTTAGTCTCTCATCCTTACTATGTCCCATGAATAACAAAAAATGTAATGAAGGGGATAGGCTTTGTAATCTCTCCTTCTGAGGCCAACAAATGAAAAGGGTCCTCAATTCCTGCTTGTGTTTTCAAGATGGTATAAATGGAGTCAGTGACATTATAAGTATCAAAAATTCAGGATAGTAAAGAATTCAGATGTTCAGAAATAGAATGCATTCTGGTTTAGGCTACCAGAATTCCCAGAGGAACAAAAAATGACATTTTGGATCCAGTCCTTGGTAGCTAAGACTCATCTAGCTTCAAAGTGGATTTGAAAATTCCTAGGAACAGTAGTATACTTAAGTTGACTTGTGTCCACTATCTCAATAAATGAAGATGGCATTAGAGAGACTGTCTTCTTTTAAGGTATATATATATATATATATATATATATATATATATATATATATATATTCCTTTCTAAAAGTTAATTGAGGTAAAGTGGTTTAATAGAAATGGAGTGTTAGTCATTCACTGCTACTTAATATTAGGGCAGATAAAATCAATCAAACCAACGATAATAGATACATCTCAACTGATAGACTAAAACAGATTTAGTACATACAATTGTCTAAGAACCATGTTTTTTGAAAATATAGATATAAAAAAGCAAAAAAAACCCATTATGTAAAGAGACAAAGAACATTTGTGATATATCAGGATGCTGGCATTGAAGAAAAGGAAAAATATAACTAAAAATTAATTGTGATAACTTTTTTTTGCAAAAATGTATTTAGTTGATGAGTAAATGAAGAAATTTTAAAAATCTGCTTTTCAAAAAATTTATCATTATGATTAAGTTAAGAATTATAGCATCTAGGTGGCACAATGAATAAAGTGTTAGGCCTCAAATTAGAAAAATTTATTATGAGTTCAAATCTGGTATCAGACACTTATTAGTGTTTTACCCACCTTGGATGAATCACTTAGCTCTGGCTTGCCTCAGGTCCTCATCTGTAAAATGACTTGGAGAAGGGAGTAACAAAACATTCAATTTTTTTTCAAGAAAACTTCAGAAGGACTCACCTGATCAAAAAAAAATTGAACAGCAAAAATGCATGCAAATGAAAAATGTAAGAGTCTTTAAGTTCAAATTATATTCTAATTGGGAAGACAACTCCTATAGGAAAACTGTGTGTAGGGAAGACAACTTTGACCTTGGGAAATCACAGGAATCATGATAATAAATGAGGTAGTTAATTTATAAACTCCTTCTAAAAATAGTAGTTTGATTACTGTATCCAGTCAAAGGATCGTAAGTGCTTAATGAAACCTGTTGGAAAGACTGACTAATGTAACTCCTGATGATGTGACCATTGGGCATTAATAAGAAAGTCTACAGATTTTCTGAGACATATTTCTGGGATTGAATAGAAAACTTTCCAAGACCTAGCAGATTTGATAATTATTACAAATTTATGGTAATTCATGCAGGGGAAAATATTATCAGCTGAACGATGAATAACAGAATTTTTAAATCCTGAAAATAGCTTCAAGATCTTCGGTTCAAAGGTGTTCTTTTCTTTCTTCATGATGCCTAAAAGTAGAGGATAAAGAAAAGAAAGGGTGATAAACTCTTTTTCCCCCTTTTTTTCCTAGTGCAGAATGTTTTTGCCAAATTTGGGACAAAATATAAATTTCACAAGGAAACAATTATAATTGTAGTTTATGTTATTTGTTCCTAGTTACCATTAATGGACCTAAAACAGTAAAGTAACAAATAAAACTTGCAAAACATCTTATTTTTTCAACATAATATCTCCTGCACCAAGAGAGTTAAGATAACATTCAATAGTAAGGAATATATTTTCTCATAAAAGAATTTGGAGGAATGATTTTAGAATCAGAGGGTCTGGGTTTCAATATCATATATATCACTTATTACTTTGGATGAGTAATAGTCTTCTTATATATAAAAGAAATGCCTTAATTTTGATGAACTCTATTGAAACTCAGATTCTGGGATCTTTAATTTTGGACCTTAAAAAAGACTTAAAAGACTTAAAGTATAGAAATGATAGATCCTTCCAAAGAAATATTGTGTACCTAAGAAGAGGTCATAAAAACATTTGCATTGAGAACTTTCTCTTCTTTCTTTTTCATTTTCTTTTTCTCTCTTTCTTTTTCTTTCTTTCTTCCTTCCTTCCTCCCTCCCTCCCTCCCTCCCTCCCTCCTTCCTTCCTTCCTTCCTTCCTTCCTTCCTTTCTTGCTTTCTTGCATTTTTACTTTCTTGCTTTCAACTAGACTTATGATTCCATTGGCATAAGAAGGAAACTTGTCTCCCAATGAAGTTAGGACCATTTTCTTTAACTTATATCTTAGATAGAAGGAAGGAAGCGAGCTAAGAAAGGAAGAAGGAAGATAATAAAGGAAGAAAGTAAATAATTAATGAAGGGAGGCAGGGAAAGGGGTAGGAAGGAAGGATGAAACAATATTTTATGTTAATACTTTGTATTAGGCAAATGGACATTTGTATCACTGGCACTTAATAACGCATAATGCACTGGAGATTAGAAATGCAAACAAAAAGATAGTCCATGTTTTCAAGGGACTCATATTCTAATGATAGAAGAAAAGAATCAAAAGGGAGTTGTAAAGTATGGATGGACAGGGAGAAGGAGGAAGCTTAGGGTCATGATTCTGAAGTCAAAAAATTTCATAATATGGCCTTCAGGACAATGAAGGTAGACTGACTTGGATTTTTTCATAAAATGGAAGCTTTTGGAGGACCCATTAGTGAGAAAACAGAAGTATGTGTTATGGAGGAATATTTAAGAGTAAGTTACAAGTATAATAGGTTGCTCCACTGAAATGAGTCTTTAGGCATTGAAAGAAGTTCCAAGATTAGTCAGGACCAGTGAAGCATGGTATTTTTGTTCAGAAAATACTTTCAAAACCAATAAAAAGTCAGAGCCTTTACTTAAACCAATTCTTGATTCTAAGATCACCTGTATATCCACTATGCCACAGATTCTCAACATCTAGTCTTGAGAATCTAGATGAGAAATCATCTTACAAACTGAGACTTCAAGGCTTTTAAATGAAAAAATAAAGGACAAGGAGAAAATTTCTCACATAACTCTAAAACTACAGGTACAAAGAGGAAGAATGAAACAAAGACTAGCAGATGAAAGAACAAATAATTGTTAGAAGAAATTATTCAAGAGAAGTGAAGTGTGACTTGCAATTCACTAATTAATGAAGACAGAGTGAATTAAAAATTAAATTGCAAGAGCAGCTAGGTGGCACAGGCCCTGGGGTCAGGAGAACCTGAGTTCAAATGTGACCTCAGTCACTTAATAATTGCCTAGCTGGGTGACCTTGGGTAAGTCACTTAACCCCATTGTCTTAAATAAATAAAAATTTTAAAAAAATGAATAACAGGGTGGCTAGGTGGCGCAGTGGATTAAGCACCAGCCCTGGAGTCAGGAGTACCTGGGTTCAAATCCCATCTCAGACACTTAACAATTACCTAGCCATGTGGCCTTGGGCAAGCCACTTAACCCCATTGCCTTGCAAAAAATCCTAAAAAATAAAAAATAAAAAAAATGAATAACAAAGAGAAGCTTAGATCCTAATAGATCATTAAGATATTTGATTGGTTGGGACTTATAAGCGTCTACAGAAGAATGACCTGATTCAAAAATACTAGAAGAGATCAATAATAGAAATAGCAGTGCATATTAATGACATATGTCTATAAAAGAAAATCTAAAACAAGAAGAGGCAAGTAAGTAGAAAGCATTTAGTTGAGGTTTAACTAAAGGTAGAAAAAGAAGAGACAAATTATAAGAAACCTATTGAGCAAATCATTAGGCATGAAGAAGATATTAAAATTAGTAGCTTCCTATATTCTGATCTGATCAGGGCTTAGAAGTACTGTTTTGTTCTTTACTAACCTGTTGGTTAAGAGAGGAATAGACTAGCTGATTCATGCCATAAACAGGATCACCAGGCTATTAAGAGAAGTGATGCTGAAGCAGAATCTGAAGAAGATTATTAAGAGGGAAAAGACAGATATAGGATTTTCTGTTTGTATTTTATATGTAAGCATATAGCCCAGTTGTTAGTTTTCCAATTTATATTTCAAACAAGTAACATGATAGGAATGACAAAGAATATTATACTTTTCCCAAGAATATTAGAAATCTCTTTTCAAGGTGAGAATATTAAAATTTCAATATGCTTAAATTCTGAGTAGAATGGATAAAACATCTTTTAAGTGAAGTCAAAATATTCCCTTCTGCAAATTAACCTGTGGTAATAAATTTTCTTTGCTGTTCTTTTCTAGATAGAAATGCTATGAAATAGTAAACATAAAAAGTACAGATGAAATATATATTATCACCAGTAAGTGAAATAGACATAACTTGTCAGTAAGGAGGGGCTAAAACTATAATTCTGTAATTTAAATAAAATAAAATATTTATTTAAAAATAAAATATCAAAGTAGTTGAAATATTAAGATGATAAAAATAGTGAAAATTCTCCCAACTTAATGCATTTTATAAAGTAATTATTGAACTGGAACTTATCAGGAGCCCTGGGGTTTCAGACCAATTTTGCTTCATTCAAACAATAAACAGCAGGAAAAAAAAGAATGCAAGGTTTGGAGTTATAGAATAGGACTTGAACTGTCTGTGTGTTCTGGAATAAGTGATTTAATGACACTAAAGTTCTGTGTCCTCATTAGTAAACAGAAAGTAGAATTTAGTCTTGCAGTTTTGTGCCTGAGAAAGCATATGTTTTCCTAGAACAACTGATATAGAACATGTGTAGAAAGACTTCTAGGATACTCAGAGGCCTCTTCTATTATCTAAAGGGAGGAATAAAGATAGGATCAGACAAAAAAGGACTTCTCTAAATCTGGAGATCCTAGGGAGAAAGGAAAGAGTACTTCATCAGATAATTTTCTATGTCGAATAATTCTTCTTAATATCTACATATTATAGTCTATTGTTAGATTTTTTGCTCCAAGACACTGTTTTCAACTTTTTGGGTTAAAGAAAAACAGTCCAGATATTTCAGTCATCTCTGTGTCTATCTAAGATGGATACCAACAAAAACAACAACCACAATGACCAGTTTTTTATTCATTCTTTTTCTTAGAGAGAAAAAATACTAACTAATTAATTAATTAATTGATTTGTGGGGATGGGCGTATAATACAAAAAGGCAAGATTGATTTTGATACTGATTAAGAGTGGCTTTGTTATTTTGCACCAATATTTGTTTTTTTTTTTCTGAAAAAAACTGTAAATCATTATTGTCAGTAGACTACAGCCCACATTTAAAAAATAAAAAAAGAATTATGTCACATCCAAGGATTGAAAGATAAATATTAAAAATACATAATGGATTTGGTCTTTGCTGAACTTAAAGAGAAAAATTTCTCCTGATTTTAAGGGGCAGAAATTAGATACCAAGAAGTGAGAAATGAGTCAATGGTTAGGAATTAAAAGTTTAATTAACTTAATTTTAAAATAGTTAAAAGTTTAGGGGCAGCTAGGTGGGGCAGTGAATAAAGCACTGGCCCTGGAGTCAGAATTACCTGGGTTCAAATCCGGTCTCACAGGCTTAATAATTACCTAGTTGTGTGGCCTTGGGCAAGCCACTAAGCCCCATTTGCCTTTCAAAAACCTAAAAAAAATAATTAAAAGTTTAAAACTGTTTATTTGCAAATACATGCATGCATGTGTGTTTAGATTAGAGGAAATGAACAAAATTATAGTACAGGTACAAAAGAAAAGGAATTTCCAGAGGCTTAGACCAAGTTCTAAAAGAATTCTAGAGTCATGTCCTTGCTTTTGTTCAATGAGTGACTTCTTTGCTCCCCTTTGACCCAACCTAGATAACTTTGGGAACTTTGGAAGTTAATTCAGATTTTAGGTTATTAAGTTATTGAGAATGCTAGCAAGTTCAGGCTTAGAGTAAAATATTTATTTAGGAATTTAGTGAAATATGAGGCAACAGAATACATCCATAACCACATTTCCATTCTCCTTCCTTTGGCATAGCTTGGGTGCCCAAAACTTTTAAATATTCACAACTTAATTAAAGGCCTCTTATATTATGTCCTTAAATATTTAGAGTAGGAGTTGAAAATTTCAGCAAAAAGAAAATCTTCATCTCCACTTGAATCTGGTTTTGTCAGTCCTTGAAGATCAGCAAATCCAAGATTCCTCTCCTCCCTTTTATACTTGACTTAACCTAAGATTGCCCCATTGCTGACCAGATAGCAAAAATACTTGTTCTTACCAATCTTTGACTACTAAATAACATCACTTAATATTGTAGTCATCTTAGAAATTTCTAGAAGTATCTATCTCTTCCCTAGCAATAGTTGGATAGTGTTTATTAGTTTTGCTTCAATATGAAGTCTTTATTATCTTTTGAGGCAACGATTTAAAGAATGGGGACAAAGCTATTTAAAATCACCAGTAAATATAAGTAGGGGGAATAAGCTAAAAGCATTTCAAATAAGATCAGGGAAAAACAAGAATGCCTATTATCACAACTCTTATTCAATTTTGTATTAGAAATGTTAATTTTAGCAATAATAAATAAATTGAATGAATTGTAATAGGAAATGTGGAAACAAAACTATCAATATTGGCTTATGATATTATTGTTATGGTTAGAGTATCCTAGAAAATTAAATTAAAAATACTATAAACAATAAGCAACTTTAGCAAAGCCAAAGATGTATAATAATCACATGTAAATCATCTGCATTTTTATATATGATCAACAAAAAAAGAGCAAGAGATAAAAAGAGAAATTCCATTTAACATAATTATAGATAACATTAAGTACTTAGTATTCTGTCTCCCAAGATAAACCAAGAAACTAAAAGAACAGAATTACAAAACACTTTTATTACTAGTAAAGTCAAAGCTAAACAAATAGGAAAATGTCAATTGCTAATGAACCTATTTGAGGATATAATGTAATAAAAATAATTCTGCTTAAATTAAACCACTAATTCAGTGCCATTTCAATCAAACTACCAAAAATATTTTGTAGAGTCAGAACAAAAGTAACAAAATTCATCTTCCAGAATAAAAGATGAATCAAAGCAAATCAAGGGAATCAAAGGGAAAATAGCACAAAGACCTAAAACTATATTATAAAATGACTGTCATCAAAACTCTTTGATACTGACTAAGAAATATAGTGAATCAGGGGACTACATTATGTAGAAAAAAATCAGTAGTAAATGAGTATAATAATGTACTCTTTGATAAACACAAAGACTTCAGTTTCTGGGAAAAGAAACTCACTACTTGACAAAAATTCTGGGAAAATTAGAAAAATAGTATAGCACAAGATAGTGATAGATCAATATGTCATAGTCTATAGCAAGATAAGTTCAAAATGGGTATACAGGATTTGGATATAAAGATTGATAGCATAAGGCAATTAGGAGAACAAGAAATAGTTCATCTGTCAAATAAGGAAAGTGTTCATAATCAAACAAGAGAGAATAAAAATATTTTAAATGCTAAATGATAATTTTGATTACATTAAATTTAAAAGATTTTACACAAATATAACCCATGTAACCAAGATTAGAAGGAAAGAAGACAGCTGTGAAACAATTTTTATAGCTAGCAATTCTGATAAAGGCTGATTGATAAAATGTATAAAGAATAAAGTCATTCACCGATTGATTGATAGTCAAAGTATATGAACAGTCATTTTCAGATAAATAAATTAGAGCTATTGAAGTTATCTATAGTAATATGAAAAAATATAATCTTTTGATTAGAGAAAGGCAAAGTAAAGTAACTCTTAGGTGCCATCTTACATCTATCAGTTTGGCCAATAAGAGAGAAAAGGAAAATGATAAATGTTGGCAGGAATGTGGGAAAACTGGGGCACTAATGTTCAGTTGGTGGAGCTGTTCCAACCATTCTAGAGAGTAATTTGGAACTATGCCCAAAGGGTGCCATAGGTACTGTGCATACCCTAAACTGGTCTAGTTATATGAATGTGATGCAATATTATTGTTCTGTTAGATTTCATGAGTAGGTGGATTTCAGAAAAATCTGGTAAGATTTACATGAATTAATGCTGAATGAAGTGAGCAGAATTAGGAAAGCATTGTGTCAAATACCATCAACATTGCATGATGATCAACTATGATACATTTTAATACAAAGAACAAAGACAATTCTGAAAGACTTGTAATAGAAAATGTTATCCACATCCCAAGAAAAACTATGGAGTCTCAATACAACCAAAGCATACCATTTTCAATTTTAAAATTTTTTTATGCTTTTTTATTTTTTACAGTTTTTTCCATTTTGCACTAATTCTTCTTTCACAGAATGACTAATGTGGAAATGTTTTAAACATAACTGCATTTATAACCTATATCTGATTACTCACTGTCATGAATTAGGGGAAGAGGGAAAATATGCGGAATTCAAAATCTTGCAACAAATCAGTGTTGAAAATTATCTTTAAGTATAATTGGAAGAAAATCAAATTAAATTTAAAAACGAGGATGCAAAGAAAAATAAAAGAATGAGACTAGGACTCTATTAAATTATTATGAAGTCCATATGAGCGATTAAAGGATATGAAGATGGAATGCATTCTTCTTTTCACCATGCAGCTAATCATGGACATCTCCAAAACGACTCTTATACTTCCTTTATCCATTATCTTTCAACACTCAATGAAACCACATCATGCCACCTCTGACCTCTCATGCTTCATTTGATTGCTAAATCTTAGCATAAAAATAATGTAATAATTATGTAAGCAATCATAGTAGCTGCATAGGCAAACTTTCCTATTACAACACTCTAGCATTCCTCATTGATTCCATATCTAGTATCTATGGAAGATGTTAGATTTAGTTCCCTGAGAAAACAGTTAGTATAGATTACAGTAGCCTATTACAGGAACCTCACTCCCTTTGCAACAACAACAAAAAAAAAACATTTTCTTGCTGGTTACTATTCAGAACATATTATACTTGTCATTATATTGAGTTTTCCCCAAAACTCACCTTTATTTCTTTCCTTTAAATTTCCTTTTTAAAAAATATAAAAATATTAATACATTGTTCCATGTATTTAATTAAGAAATAAATTAATAGATACATAGTCAACATTCAGGGTACTTGCTCAGAAAAGTTTAGTGAGAAGGGCTTATGTTCAAAAAATTTTGCAACCCTTTCCTGAGAAATACTTTATGCTCAATCCCAAGCAGCTTGGGAGTTGTAATAATTCCTTTACTGGGCATGGTAGTGGTAGATTAAAGACTCCAGGATTCATGAATTTAACCTGCCATTTCTCAAGATATGGAAATTATACCAATGTATAGACTTTTTACAGATTAAAAAAATTATGTCAGTGAGATATATACACATTTCACCTTTGTATGGTTCTAATCCAGACATTGTCATTAACTGATTCTGCATTGTCTGCCCCTTTCAGAGTTTACCTTCCTCAATTTTCAACAAATCTACCATGTTTATAAGAAGATCTAGTTTCTGCTACTAACTAGTTGTGTGGAACTAATTTGAAAATTTACTTCTCTGGCCATTATTTATTCATCCATAAACTGAAGGAATTAGAGCAATAAATTGCTTTCAGACTCATAACTCTCACCTATTATGATTCTAAATTATATTTTCTCTTTGGACTAAGTTTATATTTATATATATACATATACATATATATGTTTATATATATATATATTTAAATGAGGTAATTAAACATCTTTGAACAACTGATGACAAGATTTTTATCATATTGCACACACACTCACACACATACATATATATATATATATATATATATATATATATATATACATTTCTAGATAGATAGATAGATTTAAGTATTCTAGAAATGGAAGACTTTTATCTAGATAGTCTAGGCATGGGTTACCTGCTAGGGAATGAAGAGAGAATGACTTGGTGTCATCTATTATTCTATCATAACTGTTGAATGAAGAACAATATGGTACAGAAGCTTACTCTCTTTCATTAACCCCATCTCCAAATTGAGGAAAGTGTTCAAACAATAGGGACTTTTCAAGCACTATGTGGGAGAGGATACTGGGTGACTGGGCAAGGGGTGGTGTAGTGGGGTATTATCTTGCTTGCCCGAGGTTCTAATAAAATGGTTCTTAAATATATCAAAGTAAGATAAATAAAACTTAAAACCACAAAACTGCTAACAACTATTTTTTAATAGTTCTAGAGAGAGATTATGCTTTCTAGTATTCAATATGGTTAAATTTGATGAGGTTAATATACAGGTTATTTGAATGGTGTAACATTTTAATCATTGTAATTTCCAAATGCTATCTACAATTGGTAGTGGTTAAATCGATTTATTTTCATGGAAGCTGATATTAACGACAATGCAACACTATCACAATATAGACAAAAGCAGTCATTTATGATCAAACTTGAGTATTGCTTTAAGAAGTAGTAAAGAAATTTTTTGTCATTTCTTTGTTCCTAATAGTTTCATGATCTAGGACAATTCATTTCAACTTAGTAGGAATCTGTTTCTTTAAAAATAATCTCTAGACTTCCGGCCAAGATGGCAGACAGAAGACAGGCACAGTTCTAAAGTCTCCTGATTTTCCTTTAGAAATAATATGAAACAAACCTCTTAACAGAAATCCCATCAACAAAACCCAGAAAGAAAAGCCAGGAGAAGTGCATCCACCTCAGAATGTATCTTCCAAGATCATGGGTAAGTCCAGGAACAGATGGTGAGCTCTTCCAGGAGCACAGGACTGGTGAGAGCCTGGGAGCCTGGATCATCCATGCATTTGCCTGATTAGTGCCTAGGCAGGAGCCCACGAGTCTGAGGGTCTGAAACTGGACCAGCTTGATCAGCAGCAGGGCTAGAGCCTGGTTGACCTCAGGGGCTTGGGTCAACTAGGAAGCAGAGGCATTGGTGGTGGCACTGACCATCTGGAGCTTTCTGTCAGAGCTAGATGGAGGGTTCCAGTGCAGGGGAGTTGCAGACATCAATCCCTCGGGTCCTCTATTCTGGTGTAACTCAAAGCCCAAACCTCCATTTCAGCTGAAGCCTCTTCCCAGAACAAACCTACTACTTCTGCCCCAGGCACAGGTGTGCAAGAAGCAGAATCTCCTCAGCTAACAATAGGGAGAGTGATCACCTCACCTGAGGGTATAGCCCACTATTGAATAAAGGAAAGTATTTAACAGGCACAACCACTCCCTCCAGGCCAAGGGAGAGGGCCTCAATCAAGGGCACAAACACTCCAGAGAAAGCAACCAGCACCCTCTACTGTACGGCTGGAGATATTAAACTCAGTGAGTAATGTCTCTAGGGATCTGGAAACCAAACCTCTGTGAACCAGCCCCTAACCAAACAAAAAGTCTCAAGATAATGAGGAAAGGCCAGCTCAAAGGAAGGTCCATAGAAAAATTCTTGGAAGGAAAAGGCACTAACTCAGAGAGACCTAGAAAATCTGAGGAGAATATGGCCTGCTCTCCATCACAGAAAGACTTCCTTGAAAAAGTAAGGAAGGAGTTTAAAAATCAATTGGAAAATTTGGGAGAGAAAATTATTACCTTTCAAAAAGAAAACAAATCATTGGAAAATAAAATTGGACAAATGCAATAAGAAAAGAATTCCCTCAAAACCTCAATTGGCCAAATGGAAAACTCTTTCAAAAATAGAAGGTAAATGAAGAAAATTCTTCTCTAAAAAATAAAAAAAAAAGAATGCAATCTGTGGAAACTGACTTCATGAGACATCAAGTCTGTTAAACAAAATCAAAAAACAGAAAAAAAATAGAAGAAAATATAAAATACCTCATCAACGAAACCTCTGACCTCGAGAATAGATTGAGAAGGGGCAACCTGAGAATTATAGGACTTTGTGAAAACACTGAAGAGAACAAAAGTCTAGACATAATAATACAGGTTTTATTGATGGAAAATTGCCTTGATATAATGGAACCAGAGAGCAAAATAGCTATTGAAAGAATATATATAGATCCCCTCTGGAAAGAGATCCTAAAATGAAAGCATCAATGAATGTTGTAGCCAAATTCCAGAACTATCAGAGAAAGAGAAAATCCTGCCAGCAGCCAGAAAGAAACAGTTTGAATGCCAAGGAGCCATAGTAATGATTACGCAGGGCCTGGCTGCATCAATATTAAGGGAGTGAAGGGCCTGGAATGAGATATTCTGAAGAGCAATGGAGCTTGAAATGCAAACAATAATCCACTATGTAGAAAAGCTGAGCCTTCTCTTTTAAGGCAAAAGAAGCACATTTAAGAAAAAAGGAGACTTCTAACAATTCCTGATGTACAAACTAGAGTTAAATAGAAAATTTGGACATCAAACAGGAGGTTCAAAAGACACATAAAAAGGTTAAAAAAAGGGGGGGATTAAATAAAAAAATACTGTCATCCAATAAGATGAAACTGACTACATACCTAATTCGGGATATAGTAATAACAACAGCAACAACATCAATAATAATAATAATAATAATAATAATAATAATAATAATAAAAATGATTAATAATAATAATAACTCAAAAGAATTGTAACTCTATTAGAGAGAATATACTCAGTCAGAAGTGATGGATATTCAGGATTTTCTATGACTCAGAATTATTTAAAAACACTTCCTCAGGATGGAGAGGATTGAATGGGGTAAATCTCCTTACATTAATAGGTACAAAAAAACCCTATTATAATAGAGGGGAAGAAGGGAGGAGATGAGAAACAACTGAATCTTCCTCTCATCAGACTTTGCTTAAAGTTAACTTACACACACACTCAGTTAACTTACAAAAATCTATTACCTTTCAAAGTATTAAAAGGGGAAAAGGGGAGGGAGGAACAGAGACAGGGAGGGGAGAAAAAGTGGAAAAGGGAAAGGGGGGAAAATGGGAGGCAGTTGGATATAGGAGGTCAAACACACCTAAGGTGACAATATTCAGGAAAAAAATACTGGGGAATGTGGATAAAGGGGACAAAGGGGGCCAATACAAACAGAGGGAAGATAGCACGGAGGGCAATAAAGAGCTAATAATTATAAATTTGAATGTGAGTAGAATGTAAGCAGATAGAAGACTAGATTAAAAACCAGAATCCTGAAATATACTGCTTACAAGAAGCTCATTTGATGATGAGAGGTATATATAGAGTAAAGGTAAAAGGTTGGAGGAAAACATATTTTGCTTCAACTGAAGTGCAAAAAGCAGGAGTAGCAATCCTTATCTCAGACAAAGCAGCTGCAAAAATAGATGGTGTTAAAAGAGATAAGGGAGGAAACTATATTCTCCTAAAAGGTACCATAGATAATGAAGTGAATAAAATACTGAATATGTATGCACCCAATGAGGTAGCATCCAAATTCTTAGAGGAGAAGCTGAAAGAACTACAGGAAGAGAGAGACAGCAAAAACTCTTCTAGTGGGAGACTTTAACCTCCCATTCTCAGATTTAGATAAACTGAATGATAAAATAAACAAGAAAGAAGTTAAGGAGGAAAATAGATTGTTAGAAAAACAAACCTACATACATGAATAACTTAGAGAAAGAGGAAATCAATGAACTAAATATGAAACTAAAAACCTAAAGAAAGAAAAGATTAAAACCCTCCAATAAATACAAAATTAGAAATTCAAAATATAAAGGAGAAATTAATAAAATTGAAAGCAAAAAATGTAAATTAATAAATAAAAACAATAAGTAGTTTTATGAAAAAGCCAAGAAAATTGAACAACCTCCAGTTAATTTGATTAAGAAAAAGAAAGAAGAAAACCAAATTGCTTGTATCATCAATGAAAAGGTTAACTCACCACCAATGGGGATGGAATTAAAGAAATAATTTGGAAATTATTTTGCCCAACTCTATGATGATAAATTTGATGATCTAAGTAAAATGGATGAATATGTACAAGAATATAAGTTGTCCAGGTTAAATGAAGAGGAAATTCATTACATAAACAACCTAATCTCTGAAGGAAAAAATTCAATAAGTCATAATTGAACTCACTAAGAAAAAATCTCCAGGGTCTGATGGATTCACAGGGGAATTCTACCAAACATTTAAGGAGCAATCAGTTCCAATTCTATATAACTCTTTGGAAAAATAGGGAAAGACAGAACCCTGCCCAATTTTTTCTACAGCACCAATATGATGTTGATACCTAAGCCAGGAAGAGGTAAAAACAGAGATAGAAAGTTATAGACCTATCTCCCTGATGAATATAGATACAAAAATCTTTTAATAAAATCTTAGCAAAATGATTACAAGTTATCACCAGAATAATACAATTTGACCAAGAAGGATTTATGCCAGGAATGCAGGGTTGGTTCAATATTAGGAAAACCTATTATAATCATGTCAATAACAAACCTATTAGAAATTATATGATTATATCAATAGATGCTGAAAAAGCTTTTGACAAAATATAGCCCCCATTTCTAGTAAATACACTAGAGAGTGTAGGAATGAATGGACTGTTCCTGAGAATAATAAGCAGTATCTATCTGAAACCATCATCAAGCATTATATTCAATAGGGAGAGGCTAGAGGCATTCCCAAAGATCAGGGATGAAACAAGGATACCCATTATCACTACTACTATTCAACATCATATTAGAAATATGAGCTTCAGCAATAAGAGAAGAAAAAGAAATTGAAGGAATTAGAATCTGAAAGGAAGATATACACTCTCACTATTTTCAGATGACATGATGGTTTACCTAGGGAATCCCAAGGAATCATGTAAAAAACTACTGGAAATAATAAGCAACTTTAGTAAAATTTCAGGATATAAAACAAGCCATAATGCATCCTCAAGTTTTCTATATGTGGAAGATACAGCAGGAAGAGCTAGAAAGAGAAATTCCATTCAAAGTAACCTCAGACAATATAAAATACCCGAGAATCTATTTGCCAAGGCAGACTCAGAAACTTTTTGAAAACAATTATGAAACACTTCTCACACATATTACATCATATTTAAATAACTGGGCAAATATCAACTGCTCATGAATAAGTCAAGAAAATATGATAAACATGACAATTCTACCAAAATCAAACTACTTGTTTAGTGCCCTACCAATCAAAATTCCAAAAAATTAATTTAATGATATAGAAAAGCTAGTAATTAAATTAATACAGAGAAATAAAAAGTCAAGAATTTCCAGGCATTCAATGAAAAAAAAAGCAGAATAGTTGGCTTAGCCCTACCAGATCTAAAATTATATTATAAAGCATCAGTCATCAAAACTGTCTGGTATTAACTAAGAAATAGAGTGGTGGACTAGTGGAATATACTAGGTGCAATAGCAGGAAAAATTTTTATTAATCTGCTGTTTCATAAAACCAAAGAACCAAGTCATTGGGATAAAAACTCTCTTTGATAAAAACTGCTGGGAAAATTGGAAGTTAGTATGGAATAAAATTATATTAGATCAACACATCATTCCCTATAACAATATAAGAACAAATTGGATACAGGATTTGACATAAAATAGTAATATTATTAGCAAAGTAGAAGATGAAGAAATAGTTTACCTGTTAGATCTATCGAAAGGGAAGCAGTTTATGATGAAGGAAGAGATGGAGAATATCACTAAAAACACACTATATGATTTTAATTGCATTAAATTAAAAACCATTTGCACAGACAAAACCACTGTAACCATGATGAAAAGAAATGTAGTAAACTGGGAAACAATCTTTACAACTAGTACTTCTGACAAAGGACTCATTTCTAAAATATACAGATAACTGAATCAAATTTAATAAAAAGCCATTCCCCATTTGAAAAATGGTCAAAGGATATGCAAAGGGAATTTGCAGATGAGATCAATGTAATCAATAGTCATATGAAAAATTACTCTTATTCATTACTTATTATGGAAATGTATATTAAAGCATCTCTGAGGTACCAACTGAAACCTCTCAGATTGGCCAATATGACCAGAAAGGACAATGATCATTGTTGGAAAGGTTGTGGGAAATCTAGGACACTAATACATTGTTGGTGGAGCTGTGAATTTATCCAGAATTGGATAAGAATTGGATATCAAGTAAATGTACTTCAATTGGGCAATGGCTTAGCAAACTGTGGTATATGTATGTCATGGAACACTATTGTTCTATTGGAAACCAGGAAGGATGGAAATTCAGGGAAGCCTGAAGTGATTTGAATGAAATGATGCTGAGTGAGATGGGCAGAACCAGAAAAACATTGTACACCGTAACATCAACATGTGTGTGGGGGGTGATCAACCTTGATGGACTTGCTCATTCCAGTAGTGCAACAATCAGGGACAATTTGTAGCTGTCTGTGATAGAGAATACCATCAGTATCCAAAGAGAGGACCAAGTAATTTGAAAAAAGATCAAGGACTATTACCTTTAATTTTGAAAAAAAAATTGATATCTTATTGTCTGATCTTGCTATCTCTTTTACTTTATATTTCTTCATTTAGGATATGATTTCTCTCTCATCATATTCACTTTGAATCAATGCAAATTGCCTTCGGTGGGGTGTGGGGGGAGGGAAGTAAGATTAGAGAGAAAATTGTAAAATTCAAATTAAATAGCATATTTAAAAATAAATGAATAAATAATCTCTAAATTATTTTTCCAGTCTAAATATTCTGTGATTCTCTGTATAAGAAAAATAGAAGTTGGGTCAAATAAAACCTAGTGATATGTATGTGAAAGATGTGTATTTGTGTCTGTGTGTGTGTGTGTGTTTGTGGATTTGTGTATTCTTGTTTAAAGTAGAGAACACATTATATACATAAAATCTGAACATAGGAATCAGTGAGAAAATTCTGAGGAAAAAAATCTCAAGATCATGTACCATGAATGGAACAGTTGATGAAATTAAACATAAAGGTCACAGATATTTACATAGAGGGAAATGCACAAATATCTGGGGGATGGTATTGTGTCTTTTGGTAAGCATTCTTGAAAGTGAGGTACAAGTCATCAGGGAATCTGAAAAATGAAGTTTCCTTGTAAATTTTCTCATGTAAAGCCTCTGAACAAGTAATTGGGGAAAGAATTTAAAGGTATGAACTTGAATTATCCTCAAGCTTGCAGCAATGGCTTTACTATTTAGAATCCAATTACAATGTCTCTATAGATTAAAACAGCCAGCTTTTCTGATATTTCAAGTAATTATGTCTTTTAGTAAGGCAAAAAAAAGAATTAACTTTATAGAGAGAATTTTTTAAAATGATGATGGGAACAGTATAAAAATTGGAATGAATATTTTGAAGTTTATTTTATCTTTTAACAAATCAATTATTAAACATTAGCTAGTTTTAATAGGTGTATGGATAGAAATCAGTGTTATGAAAAGGAATATAAATTGCTATTGCAGATATTAGTTTCTGTTCATCCATATTTCAGTGGTTGTTATATTTTATGCTAGTTTGTGCCCTTACCTCTCTTCAACCAAAATGAATTCCAGTGCTCACATTGAGCTTACAAGATCTCTTCCTCTTAAAGTGCTTGTATGGAGACAGAGCACTTATTATATATTATGTATGATTTTATGGAAAGTCTGAGCAAGAGAAGTTTGCTATGAATAATTTATACGTAATAGTTTCCACAATAAAGTTATAAAATGCCAATAGAAACCTAAATTGTTTATTTAGTCCAAGGTACCTAAACTATTTTAGGTAGAAAATAGAACCTGTTCATAATCATATGAAACTTGATAAAATGAAGTTTTGAAAGTGAACATAAAAAAGAAAGAAAAAAATAATTATCCCTATTGGTATCTAACCTTCCCTGAGATGGATCTAAATTTCTGTCTCACACTTTTAAGACTTCATGGTCAAAACCTTTATTTCAACATTTGACAAAAATGTAGAATTCTATAATTAGTGTGCTTAAGTGAAAATATTTGAGAAGCCCCTAGATTTGATGAGGACAACAGGAGATGACATAGCTTATTTCCATACTTATTCAATTCACTGAAAATGGAAGTATTCCTTGACAAATGTGTGCAATGTCTCTCATTGTCTTAGTTCTTTAGAATTAGAAATTTGGACTAGTAACTATATTAGTATCCTCTTTGTTTTCATATTGCCTTCAAATATCTAGGGATCATGACAGCTAGGTGGCACAGTAGATAGAGTACCGATCCTGGAATCAGGAGTACCTGAGTTCGGATCCAGCCTCAGACATTTAATAATTACCTAGCTCTGTGGCCTTAGGGAAGCCACTTAACCCCATAGATTTGCAAAAACAAAAAAAAAATCAGTTTTTTTTATGGTGACTAAAATCAGTACAAAACTCCCTGGAAACTAAGGATGACACATGAGAGGAATGGCCAAAAAAATTGTGGTATGTTAATATAATGGAAAGAATACTACTGTGTTTTAAGAAATGTGGGGGGGTAATACTTTAAAAGAGACATAGGTTTATGAACTGATGCAACATGAATAGAAACAGAATAATTTATATATATATATATATATATATATATATATATTTGTTTTCCAATTATATGCAATACTAGTTTTTACCTATTATTTTTGTAAGGTTTTGAATTTTACACTTTTTCCCTACCCTCCATTCCTTTCTCCCTCTCCTGCACAGAAGGCAATCTGAATATCTTTACATTCAAACAGAATCATTTATAATATAATTTCAACATTACAAAAATAAAGAATTCTGAACTCCTTGAGAACTTAAAAAAAAGAATTAAATTTCATTATTCCAGTTATCTCCTTAAGATTCTAAAATACAAGAACAAAGACTGGGCTATAATAACTTGATGACACAATGAATAAAGCATTGAACTGGAATTCAGAAAGATATCATTTTCTTACTCTTCATTTTCAGATTCTTAGTGGTATGATTTTGGCTAAGTCACTTAACTCCTTCATTCCTCATTTTTCTCAATTAGAATATGTGAATGATATGACCTACCTGATTATAGAAAAAATGTGGTGATGATCAAATGAGATATTTGTAAAGTACTTAACACAGGGTAGGTACATAGTAGTTGTTTAATAAATGGTTACCTCTTCCTCTTGTGTTAATGCCCTTAATTATCATAAAATTGAATAGACTGAAATTATAAATCTACATCTTGGAATATAAGTGATATTGGGAGGAATGCTTGTTCTTTGCAGTCTTCTTTCCTTCCTTCCTTCCTTATCTTTCAGAGAGTAGTTAATACACATATACATACATATGCATGAACACACATATACTGCATATATATATACATACACAGCATACATATATATATGTATGTGTGTGTGTATTTTTTTGCATGTATGTGTATTTTTATAGACATATACACACTTCTCTCTTTATATATTACAAATTTAGCATGCTTCTCCAAATGGCACAGGACTGTCCTCATCAGAGAAGGTGTTGTACACTTTGAGCAAAGCAGAATTAAGGTAGCTCAAAAGAAATAAGAGATACATAAATTTAGAGATTCACTGCACATGTTCACATGATCTGTTTGTATTCAACCTGTGGTAGAGCATTAAAGCTCATACTTTTATGTTCAGTCACAGTGAGACAATAGTAATTTGTCTTTAACAAAGGAATATGACATTGTTCTTTGAGAATGAAGGACAAGCAACCACACAACATCTCCAACTGTATACCAATGGTTTCATAACCTCCTTAATGTGGACATTACTTCTATCAGCATAGATCACAATTCATCTATGTCTTTTGGTTCTATGTTGTTCCATATACATAAGTTTATCTTCCTAATTGGAGATTTCATATAGGATTTTTAATATTCCATAGTTATTAGTTCAGTTCTTAATTTCTCCATCTGTTATCCCTTTCCTTCCTTACATGACTGCCAAATCCCTTGTTCAGATTTTACATATCCCTACATTCCATTTTTGGGGGGTGGAGTAGAATGTGACCAATGATTTCATTTGCATAAGTAATTCTCAATGTAAAAAATTCTTTAATATATAGATTTAGAATTGTTCATCGGCTAAAAATTTAATTGTCTACATGGAAGCTGTCAGAAACAAGATTTAAATTCAGGTTCTCCTGTCTCCAAAGTTCTCCCTCTGTTGCAGTGTTGCTTCTCTTTTAAGTCCTTTAACAGTCAAAATCTCCAAATAAAATTCTAAAATTTAAATGATTTATATATTCATTAAAATGATATGGTTTAATTTAAGAACAATGCAATATGAATCCCCTTCAGATTTAATCTATGCAAGTATATAGGCAATATGATAATATAGACTCCCATATATTACAAACTCATGATTATGAGAATGATTATTCCAAATATTTATCAAAATTAGGTATGACTTATTTGTGTAAGAATTCTTAATGTTGATTTATTACAAAAATTCAATTATTTTTTTCTGATATTTATTTGCAAAAATGAATCAATTGTTAAGCAACCTAGGGTTTTATATCAAAATAGTTATATCATTGTATCCCTCACAATACAAATACATTTTTTAACATTATGGGTTCAGATTAAACTGATTCAGTAAAAACAAAAGTATTACTTTAAATAGAATTGCCAATTTTATTCATGCATCATGGGTGTCTCTATCAATCTTGACTCAAGCTGGTAACACTTTAACTTAATAGGACATGGCATAGTATAAGGAATCTGACTGATAGAAATATAAAAAGAAATGTTTTCAAGGTCTTATCTGATAAGTCATTGACACTGTGGTAGCTCTTTTCAAACACATTACTGAAATCTCAACTAATCTGAAAGCCAGCAGGCAGTGAGAGGGAGGTTATCCGATTTCCAAATGTTCCAAAAGATAAAGGTCCAGAGTTCATTTTTGACCAGGTTCCAAAGATTGTACAAACTTGTTTCCTCCTCCTGGGGATATATGTAAGTGGAGAGAATGTTAAGAGGGAGGGAGAGTAGGGATTGAAATAGTGATTAAAATCTAAATTTATCTTTGTTCACCTACTCTTGATTGATGTCTGAAAAGTATTTTGGGAGTTCTTCCAAGAGTAATATAGTTATTAAAAAAACCTCTAAAATATATAAAATCCAAAAAATTTTAGTTAATCTTTGTTATCCTTTAATTCTGGATAGGGATGATTTTCTGACTTCAGTGACTTTTAAAGTTTCATTTCCTAGAACTAGAGAAGTGAGATCCTGGAAGTTTGGGAGTCATAAATACATGTATCTCTGTATCTTTATGAATGAATATTCCTCAAGAGATTATTAGAAAACTCTATTTTGTTAAAGAATCTAGATAAATTACATGAGGCTGTGCCTGTTTTTGTTATTTGAGGTCTATAACTAGACTGTCATAATAGATAAATAGCTATGATATGCTTTATAATTGAAAAATATGCAATTACCAATAAACTGAAAGATAATAGTGGGACCATGTCTGTTATTGCATGTGTAATACTCGCTATGTTGATTGAAATGCCTCATACACCTCTTTTGGATATGTGTGCATCTACTCTTAGACTCAGTTTTCCAAATCCACCTTGCTCTCACACTGGCAATTTCTAAGTTCACATAAAAGGACCATCAGGAAGAAGTTACACAGGGTCCTATACATTTGTCTTTATTAAGGGGGAAATATATTCCCCCACTCATAAATTTACCTCTTGAGCTTTTGTTAATGTACCTCCATTAAAATAACCCAGGCACTCACAGTAGTGACACTTTTAGATCTTAAAAATAACAATTTATTTAACAATAAGTCAAAATGAATACTAATAACTTTACCAGTACTCATATATATATCAAAACAAGCACCAGAATAATAATTACATTGCAATTTATACATATATTAGGTCACCATCTTTTACAAATATACCTGCTTAGGATTTTGAGCAGATGTTAACAAAATAAAACTGAATGAGCAAATGGTAAAATGAATAGTTTCTTCTATCCCTAAAAGAGTCTATATTTAAATGTATATATACTTGTTAGTACGTCAACCTGAAATAAAGAGGACAACAAAAATAGCAATAAAAAAAGTCTTTAATGGAGGCAAAGGAATTGCAATTTGAGAAAACTGACTGAGGTGAAAGAGTAACCTCAGAGGAAAGAAGAGGCAATATTCAAGTGCACTTCAATAAGAATACTAGGGAGGGGCAATAATTAGGAGTTTAATGGTTTTACAAAAAGAGTCCTAGTCTAATGAATGAGAACATCTCTTCAAAAGAATGGAATTTAGATACAAAGAGGTTTCAAGACCAATTCCAACCATAGGGTCAGTGTGGTCAAGGTAGATGTCAGATGACTTCATTCAAAATTAAATAATCAGGGGAGTCATTTGATCTAAATGGAAATAGTTCTTATTGATTAGGACAGGAACTAAATTTGTGATATCAGATGAGGAAGCCCCTTATTCAAATAGATTTGGAAATTTTTCATAACTTGGATTTGCTTGGAAAACTGAGATGTTATATGTTTGCTTTGTTCATTATATGTCAGAGGTGGTACTTGAATGAAAGACTTTCTAGTTTGGAAGTCAGTTCTCCAATGTTACCATGTGAGCTTCCTTTGTGAGTCTTCTAACTTCTGAAAGAAATCAACTATTTTGAGTAAAGCATTTATTTTAAAAATCTACATTTTACTTTTATTAACTTTAGTAAGTTACTAAGGATGACAACTATATTTTTATATGTCAGTAATACAATATTATTTATTTACTTAACTTTTCAATTTATTTATGCTTCATTTTAAATGTTTTTCTTAAATTATTCATTGGTGAATCTATGCAATAAGATTTCATATGAGTGGAAAGACATTTACAATTAAGCACTTAGTATTAGCTTGAAAATTACAAATTGTCTTGTAGAGTCCACATTAATAGCTTTCTGTCAGGGAGGCGGAGGGGAATGGAGGAAGGGAGAAAAATGTAAAGCTCAAAATCTTGAAAAAATTTTGGAATAAACTACTATTGCAAGTTGTTGCAATATCAAAGATAAAATATGCATTTAAAAACATGAATGCATAAAATTGTCTTGGTATGTAATTGGGAAAAATAAAATAAAAATAAAAATAAAAAAGAAAATTATAAATTGTGGAATATTTGAGAATGAAAGACTTTCAAATGATATAATCTATTTTAAGCCATTTCTTCCTTATTTCATTGTTTATTGAGGAAAGAAGGCCTCAAGTTAAAAAAAATTCCTTTCTTTGTCACACAACTAATGACCAGCAGGTTAAAGACATTAAAGAGTATTGAAAGTGCAATCAGCTCATAAATGAATTTGACAAGATGGTATTACTAGGCTTCTTTCACCCTTTCCTCAAGTTTTACATATGTACTCTATAGTCTTTTGAAATAATTGCATTGATCTCTTATCTCAGTGTATTCATATCCTTTCCATAATATTAGCAAAGTCATTTACTATCCCTTGGGTCTCAGCATTTTGTGTTTGTTTATTTGTTTTCTTTTGTTGTTCATTCTTAAAATAATAAAGTGCTGCACAATTAAAAAAATTTCTACAAATGAAATTTTGTACGTCTTTGAAACTCAAAACTACTTATATAATCCTAGTAGGTCTCAACTTCCTCATATTTTAACTGTGGTGTTTGAACCAGATGATCTTTAAAATCTTAATTAATTTTAATATTTTCTGATTCATGGATAATTATAACATTTAAAATGGTTAGAAAGGTTTATTACTGTTATTTTTGGTTTCTATGATATTTTGTTATTAATAATCATAATTCATTTAATGACAAGTGTTTGGTCAGAAACACAGCACACCATTATAATATTGCTGTCTTGTAATATGATCTGATGTACAATGATTTTTCTTTATGACACATTTTCCTGGAATAAACTCTGCAGTGAAATGTCTATTCTCTTATTAACTAAACAATATGTATAACGAGTTGGAAGATTCTAATTTTCTTCCTGTGTGCCTTTTTGTGGGGGACATTAACTAGTTAAAATGAGGGTTGGGGAGAAATGTTGTCCTGGAATCAAGTCCTGACTTATTATCTGTATGGTCATGGAAAATCACCAACCTTCTCTTAACCTTAATTGCTTCACCAATTAATTGGAGATAATGAACTATGTCATATAGTTATTGAATCTCAATTGAGATAATGGATGTAAAGAAGTACTTTGAAAAGCTGAAAGGATAATTATTGTGGGACTTAATGTTTTTGTACAAAATTTATGAAAGAATTGTTGATTAGATACTTAGCTTTACAACAGTATCATCAAGAGAGAAAAAAGGTACAAATTCTAAATGTCAGTATTGGAATGTCTAAAATGAAATCAACTAACGTGAATCCCTCTCTGCTTCACTTCCATTATACATATTCTGTTCAGTATCATTAGAGATATTTAACTTACTTCTTTTTTGGTTTTTTTTGCTAGGCAGTGGGCTTAAGTAGCTTGCCCAGTGACACACAGCTAGGTAATTATTATGTGTCTGAGACCGGATTTGAACCCAGGTACTCCTGACTCCAGGGCCGGTGCTTTTCACTTTTACTTTAAAAAAGGATATGATAAATTAAAAAGATGAAATATTTTTCTGCACTATGCATTTATGAATGTAATACAAATAAGATATTTTTCTAAATTCACTGTATCTTTAAAATATTTTCTATACCACACACATTTTCACTGCAATCGCTATACAGGTACAGGTACACAATTTTGCTCAATCCTAGAATCTCAGAACCCTTTTCTAAACACTGCCCATCAGATCTGATTTGTAGCCACTAATTTACAAATTTCACTTCAGCCATTGTCCATTAACTATATCCCAGCACTGTATGTTCCCTTGATGCTCAGCTATTCATTTTCCCAGTACTGTGAAAGAATGAGACTGTCTCACATTGCCAAATATATTTTTAAAATATCATTAGAAATCTTTGGATTAAGGACCAAATCCTTTCCCTTGGTTACAAAGAGTCCTCTGGAGACATCTGTGAGTTTGAACTACTACGTTACCTAATATGATTTGAACTTCAAAAAATATACTTGTGTTTTTAAGGATCCTGCATATAGCTCTTTCAAAATTAAAGCAACATATATTTCTTCCACCTGTTACTAGTTTGACAAAACAAGTCTAAAGATTCTATCTACTTATTAACCGAGAGGAGAATAGAGGTAAACAACTACCTTTAATATCTTTGAGAAGAGGATGCAAAATTATATGTCATGTGAACAAATCTCTACCATCAAAAATAATTGACTTGAAACATTTCATTTTACCTTATTGTCATCACATTATTCTCTAATCCTAAATCTCTTTTCTATTTGTATAGCTTTTCCCAGTACAATAGTAGCAGGATTCCCTTTTTACTTCAGCTTTCACTCTTTCTTGGCTTCAGAAAGAGTACAAGAACAAGTGATATGTTGTTTGCTGCCCAACAAATCCAGGAAAAATGCCTGGAATAGATCAAAGGTCTATGCCCAAGGCCTTTGATATCATCATCCATGAGAGTTTATGGAAAATTATGTCAAAATTTGATTGCCTGGGGAAGTACATCAGTATTATACATCAGTTTCATGACAGCATGCATGCCCGGGTTCTTGATAGTGAACAATGCTCTAGAGATTTTCCAGTCACAAATGGAGTAAAACAAGAATGTCTCCTTGATCCCTTACTTTTTAGCATGATGTTTAAAATCATGTTATCAAATTTCTTCACTGAGGATGAACATGGCCTCAAGGTCAGCTACCAAATCTTTCAACTTGAAAAGGCCACAAGGCAAGACCAAAGTGGAGGGAGTGTTGGTACATGATCTTCTATTTGCAGATGATTATTAATCCAATGCACAGGCTGAAGATGAAAAGCAACAAAGCATGGATCAGTTCTCTGCAGGTTGTGTTAATTTTGGTCTAACAATTAACACCAAGAAAATACAGGTGCTCCATCAACCAGCACTACATCCTCCATATGTGAACCATCGGTTACAGAAAATGGAGAAATGTTGAGTACTGTAGACATGTGCAATTATCTTGACAGTGTCCTTCCCAAGGAGGTCACAGTGATGAGGGTGACACATACATTGTCAGAGCTAGTTCATATTTGTGACACTCCATAAGAAAGTGTAGGAGAAAAGAGCTATTAGACTGATGACCAAACTAAAGATCTACAGAGCCATTGTGCTCTTCTCATTGCTATATGTCTGTGAAACTTGAACAATCTACCAGCACCATGTTAAGAAACTGAATTGCTTCCATTTTGCCCATAATTTTCTTAGGAAGATTCTGAAGATCACCTGACAGGAGAAGATACCAGATACTGAGGTCCTTTCTCCAGCTAAACTTCTTGGCATTCCAACATTACTACAGAGAGTACAACTACAATGAACTGGACACATTGTCATAATGCCAGATGTATGCTTGCCAAAAAAACCTATTTTATGGAGAACTCACATAAGACAAGGACTCACAAGGGGGCCAGAAGATGTGATAGTTATACAACCTGAAGGTCTCATTGAAGAATTTTCGAATTGATTGTACAACTTGGGAGACACTGGCACAGGACTGCCCAGCATGGTGTGCCCTCATCTGTGAGGGGGCTACAGTCTATGAGGAAGCCAGAATTCCAGCAGCTCAAATCAAACATGACATACATAAGTTTATAGTATTCATCCCAGGTATTTGCATCAATTATTTATGTCCATCCTCTGGTAGAGCATTCCCAAGCTCATATTGGTTTGAACAGCCATAGATGAACATACTAATTTGTTTCAAACATAGTGCAGTAATTTTAATCTTCTTCAATAATGAAGGACAAGAACCAACCAACCAATCTGACTTCTATGGACCATTAAAAGGAACTTGCTTTCTCTAACATTATCAATGATTTATTTATTGGTAAATCTAAAGACTTTTTTATTCTTTATTCTTCAGTATGGTATTTCAGGGAGTTGAACACTTCCTTTCTTTTAGATACCATTCTCTAAAGGTTTCAAGGTTTTAATCTTTTATGGTTGACTTCCCAAATCTTTGAATAAGTTTTCTCAGTTTTTTGGTTTTTTAATTTGCATAATCATAATCTCCTCTACACCATAATATTTATTTCAGACTTCTAAAATAGTTATATAATTATAGAATAGAGTTGAAGAAGACAGTTCTGAGTTCATATACAATATTCATTAAATTAATACTGATATCCTCATTTCTCTTTACTTCTGTCTATACATGGTGTCAATTATATTATTAGCTCAAACCTAAATATCTAGCACTCAACTCTGCTATGCTTAATGTTGTATTTCCAACAGTTTATACTATACATCTCCATGTGACTAGTCTGCAAAGATCTTTGGAAAATAACATTCTTGACCAATACACATACTTCTTCCTAAAACCTTCCTTTTCTGCCAAGGGAACCCCTTCAAACTTTTGTAAACTCATATTTGCAAATAGGAGTTGTCTTTGCTTTTTCAGTCTCTTTCAACTTCTATTTCCTTAAATTACTAAATCTTATTGATTTTACCACCTACATCATCTCTTGCATCTAATCTCTTCCATCTGTTCATACTTCTATAATGCTAATTTGAGATAGATTAATATATCTATTATATATATATATATATAATATATATGTCTAAGGCTATCATAATAGTTTTATATTGTATTACCACTCCATTCATTCTCTCCCATATTCAATCCATGTATCAGATAAATAGAAATTCCTAATATATCGATCTATTGACTTGACTCCTCTCCTTAAAAGTGGCCCATTCTTTAACAATCAGTAAAAAAAACACAAACAAGTGTGCTTGTCATTGAAATTCTTTCATATTCAACCTTCCTTTATAGGCTACTTACCCATGATTCCTCTATATTCTACATACCATTTCAATAGTCATTTATTCAATTTTGATCCAGCTGTCCCTGAGAATCCCTCCCTCCTCATTTATGTCCCTTAGAACCTATAACTCTTGTGAATTATCATTTCAAATATTTCATCTAAAACAACATTTTTCAATTTTCTTTCAATTATCATTGTCCTCATAATTTTCCTTGAAATTTTCTTTAGATATAATTGTATAATTTCCTATGTAATTGAATTTATTTTCAATATTATGTGGTATTCTCCCTTCCTTCCTTCTTCCTCATTGAAATATAAATTCTTTGGGGTAACAAATTTTCATTTCAATCTTTGTATCCAAATCTCTGATCATTTTATCTAAGTACTTAGAATTCCCTCAATAAACGATTATTGAATTGAATTATCAAATAAGTTTATTTTCAAGTACTATAAAATAGAGTTGTCAGATCAGCAAATAATTTCTTCCCTTTAAAAATATATACTCCAGGGGCACCTAGGTGGCACACTGGATAGAACACTGGCCCTGGAGTCAGGAGTACCTGAGTTCAAATCTGACCTCAGACACTTGATAATTACCTAGCTGTGTGGCCTTGGGCAAGCCTCCACCCAATTTGCCTTGCAAAAATTATATATATATATATATATATATATATATATATATATATATATATATATGTATGTACTCCTAGGTCTTCCACAAATGTTCTCATCTCAATCTAAATAGTAATTAGTAATTTTTATTGAAATCTAGTATTTTATTTTATCAATTTTTTAGTGACATCCTTCTAAGTCCCCACTAAATCTTCTCACAAAATAAAAACAAATAAAATCTTCAACGAAGCTTTTATTTCTGGTATCATATGCAATATTCTACACTTATATCCTCTTACCTCTTTACCAGGGTGTTTTTTTGTTACTGAATGTTTGGAGCTTAAGATTAATAAATGGTATTAAATAAAAATCAGGTGCCATTTATACTTTTCCTTACCATTATTATAACTTCCATTATTGCTATTTTGACTTTACTGTTTTCCTTTTTCTCTCTCCTCACTTTACAGAATTTATTGACTCTGTTGTCAGTTTATCCTTTCAGTTCCAGGAATTGGTTCATTTACATATCTTATCAAAGGTGTCTTATCTTTTTTGTCATAATATGTCAATGTAACATTTGAAATATTTTAAAATGTAACCAAGAGCCACTTAGGTTATTATTAAACCCACAATAATGAAGCTATTGTTTTCATTATAAATTCACTGAAATCAGAATTACAGCACAACTTTTTCTTTAAACACCTCATCTGATTAGTAATTTTAAATATCCTGTAAAACTAAAGAAGCTTAGAAATCCTTTTAAAAATTGTAGCTTGGTAGAAATTATATATTGGAATATAGTTGCCCAATTTTATAGTAAAATTGTTAGAGGAATCATCAGGAAAAATGCACTAAAATAAATAATATATTACAATTTCAAAGCATTTTTTCTGTCTAATATCTACCCTGTCTGTCAACTACTTCAATCTGAAAATGTCAATATCTTACAGTGATGCCACCCAAGGAATTTCAAGAATAACCTGGGAAAGTGAGCACTGTGGGTTATGGGAAGAAGATTAGTTTTAGAGGCAGGTGAGACTTGATCAAATGATTCTAGCATTAACTGGATTTGGAGTTTGGACAAATCATCTATTTAGTTCAATTTCCTCATCTATTAAACTGAACTAAAAAAAAATTATAGCACCTGTCTTTCCAGCATTTTTGTAAGTTTTACACACACACACACACACACACACACACACACACACACACACATATATATATATATACATATATATGTATATATATATATATGTATATATATATACATATATATGTATATATATATATATGTATATATATATATATATATATGTGAGTTTTTAAGGGAGATAGTGGTCCACAATAGATAGAGCAGGCCTTAGTGTCAAGGGACTTGAGATTGAATCCTACTTCCCACATGGTTATAGGTCATTCTCAACCTCTAAGATCCTCAGATTACTAATATATAAAATAAGGACAGACAACTGCAGGCATTGTTATGAGGAAAGAGCTTTGGTGGCTTAAAGTTCCAAGTTAACTGAAGTATTAGTTTTATAAAGACAACTGGAAAAGTAATTAGTATTCTTAAATTGAGTATACACCATTGAAGTTCTGCAAATGAGTGTTAATGTTAGAAAGTAAATAATATAACATTCTTTGGGTTCTATATGTACTTTAAAACTAAACAAAATATCAAAAAAGATCATCCACAGTACAGCCTTAGGAGGAATAGTCAAATGAAGAAAAGTTCTGAAAAACTTTGCAATAAAGACATGACCTTTTGAAGAATTAGGTCTAGATTACTAGTCATTAATTGAAGATTAAGAATCTATATTTTCAAATGGGGATAGGTAGAAGCAATCTTAAAAACCAACAAATGATTTAGAAAAAAATTAGTCATATTGTCCTGCTCAGAAACCATCATTTCCTCCCCATTTTCTATAAAACATTTCATTTTTATTTTAATAATTAAAATCTGGTCCCAACTTATCTCTCCAGCAGAGAGGAAAGTAAGCCAATAAAAAGTATTTTACTAATATAAAAAAAGGAGGACCTGAACTAGTTTGTTAGTCAATGAGTGGGAAGAAAGTAATAGAACAAAGAATTGACATTAAATTCTTCAGATTGGGATATTAAATAGAAGTATGAACTGAAAGGATGGGAAGAACTCAATATTATTCTAGAGTCATGAATCTGAGTGACTGAGAAGACAAATATGATCAGAACCGAAATAGAGAAGTAAAGAAGAGCCGAATTCTAGGCAATAGGAAATGCTAGGCTCTAGGAAGCCTAATAAGAAAATAACTAATGGAAATTTGAGTAAGAAAGACTGAAGTTTAGGAGAGATACTAGAAAGATATGAGAATTACCTGCTTCAAGTTAATATTGAACCTATAGCAGTAATAAAGATCACTATGTGGAGGAAGGGTTCAGAACAGAGCCTTGGAAGATACCTACAAAGATACGGCAGAGAATTTGGAAAGAATTGAAGTCAAGCTTACTCTGTTGTTGTTATTCAGTGCTATTATTGTTATTATTCAGTGAACATTGGGAATTATGGAAGAACAATTTAGATTTTCGTGAACAATTATATTTCTAATGCCATAAGGGTTTTAATGATGATTATGATATTAATCTTTTTCATTTTATTCATGTTTATAATCCTCAGTATGCATGTATGAGCAGCAAAACTCATTGAAAGATAAGAAAGGTGTTTGTGACATTTGCTCATAGGCTAATGCAGCACAGAAAGCTAAAAATCATACCCTTTCCACTAATCTCAAAGAGTGGAATCCAGGAAAACAAAATAAGCAAGAGAGAGAGAGAGAGAGAGAGAGAGAGAGAGAGAGAGAGAGAGAGAGAGAGAGAGAGAGAAAGTATAAGTAGAAGGCAGAATAGGTAGAAGATGTGGATGCAGCAGCTGAGGACTAGAAAGTTTAAATATCAGCAGAAGTTGCATTCTCTCTTCAGTCCCCACACCCATCACATTGTCATAGAAATGGAAAAGCCAACTTACTTTCTTCGTGAGCATTGCATATAAAAACCCAGACATACCTTTTGAACTACAAACATTCTCTAGTGTGATATCTGAATAGATAAACTCTGGAAAATAGTATGTCCATGTATCTGTCACTTTCCCTATCTGGTCTTTCCTTGAAGAGGAAAACCCTGAGAGCTTTAGATCACAATATTACACCCCCATTGTCCCTGCAAATAGCAGTACTCATACCAGTGCTCAAAAATTTGTTTTTGCTTGCTGTCTAGACTATTAGACAACTGTGTGTGCATATTTCCCACAACAACCTCAACAACAATTTCTGGAGTTCTCTTTTTGGTTTGTTTTCTGGGCTAGCAAATTTTCCATAGAAATTGGCATTAACACAGCGGGTGAGGAGTCAAATAACCTTATAAATAGTTGAAGCAAATCCCCTCAAAAGAGACCAGAGGATCTATGACAGAAATGAAATATTTTGTTTCTGTAAAAGGAAGAAAGACTCAGTTAGTTAGTGAAATACAAAGGAGGTAACTAAAACATCCTAGTACAAAGTTCCAAAAAATTAAGAAGATTAATGAAGATATAGAAGTAACTTGGATTTTTATCTCTCTATTCATGATTAATAAGCTTATACATATTAAATTCCCCATCCCAGGAGGAGTTTAAGATTCATTATAATAACATATGATGTATATGGAGGCATGATTGGGGTGGGGTAACATATTATGGAGTGATATACAAGAGGTGTACCAGAGAAATTGGGAATTACAGAATCCCCATCAGAATGATGACTTGAGGGAGAGATCCTGCCTTTTATGGCAGAGATAAAAATTGCTTGTTTTCTGCTTCTATATGTGTGTCTGCCTTTGATGACTACATCCTTCTGACAGGAACATATCAATTTTTTTGGTTATTTCATCCACCCCGGAGTCTTTTATTTTATTTGTTTTTTTTTAATATGTATTTCTAATACCTAGAGTGTGACTGAGCTAACCAGTCTGTAGTTGGTAGAGAGGGCTACCCAGCATCAATTCTCTGGCATTTAGTGGAGGGGAACTATAGTGGTGCAAAGGGGTTTGGATGGATTCAACACAATTTCTGCTTCCTAGGGCTTGAGCAGCCAGTAGCTGTGGCACTTCATGTGGATTATGTAAAGGAACTTTGTACTAAAAACATGAAGAAACCAACACGACCCATGTTTTCCCTTAGAATGAATCTCAGTCTTTCATGTTCTGAATTTTCCCTGGGGAGGGGGGGACTTAGGAAAGATAAAAAGTAAAAGCAAAGAAACTGGTAAGCAGTGTTTTACACAGCATTTGATTGATAGTATGGCCAAAAGGAGGAGATGAGTGTCGTAAGAAGAATTGGAAATTGTATTACAGAAAAAAACAAACCTGTTTTAGGGAAAGGGGAAATTTTTGTTCTGTGAAAGAGAAGACTTTATGGGGAGGAAGAAGGACAAGGACTTTGTTAAAATCTTTTAGATGCTATCATATGGAATAATCACTTTATAATAGAAAAGCTATAAAGAACAAGCTTTTAAGGAGGGACAAACTGAAAGAAAAGAGAATTGAACAAATGGTGGGGAAAGGGATGGAGGGAAATAGATTTAGTAATAGTAACTGAAAAAAATTTTGAAACAAGTCTCTTTGATAAAGGCTTCATTCCTAAACTATGTAGATAATTGAGTCAAATTTCGAAATATAAAAATCATTCTCCAATTGATGAATGATCAAAGAATATGAACAATTTTCAGAAGATATTATCAATGCTTCCTATAGGCATACAAAAATGATCTACTTCACTATTGGTTGGAGAAATGCAAATTTAAAAAATTCTGAAGAATTACTTTTTAAGGTTGGCTAATAGTTAATAGGACAAAGGAGAAAAATGTCAAATGGAAGAGATGTGGGAAAATGAGATATTTAATGCATTGCTGGTGAACTTGTCAAAAGTTCTGAAGAGCAATTTGGAACTATGTCCAAAATGTATGTTCCGTACATGTTCTATTACCTACTAATGCCACTTCTAGGATATTTCAAAAGAGATAAAAACCCAAAAGCAATAGGACTTATATGTACATGGATATTTGTTGCAGCTTTTCTCTTGTGGCAAGGAACTAGAAATTGAGGGGGTGACCATCAATTAGGAAATGAATGAACAAATTGTGGTCTGTGATTATGAAAGAATGCTATGCTGTTAAAGAAATGATGAGCAAGATACTTTCAGAAAATCCTGGAAATATTTAAAAGTCCTGATGCAAAGTGAAATATATTATGTACACAGTAATAGCAATATGATAGTATGATAAGCTGTTAATGTATTAATGACTTAACTTTTCTCAACAATACAATGATATATATACTTACATATACACACATATGAATATATATATATATATATATATATATATATATTTATTTATATACACACACACACAAAACAATTTTTCTTCAGGTTTCTTCTTTTCAGGAGGATATCTATGCTTTCCTTTCACAACATTGCTATTATGAAAATTTTTCATGACTAAAAATGTTACATCAAATTTCTCACTTTCTCAATGTGGGGTATGATGGGGAGGGAGGAAAAGATATAGTTTAGAACCCAAAATTTTAAAAATAAATGTCAGAAATAGGTTTTATATACAACTAAGGAAAAATAAAATATTAAATAAAAAATAAGAACAATTTTTGGAATCTTTAGTAGACAACATGATAGTTGGTATAAGAAAAACAATTTCAAATTATAAAAACCATTCCAAATTGTAATGATCTAGGGCATACCTCAGAAGGGAGTAATCTATTTTCATTAGTGGTCTTCAAAAAATAATGCATTTTTATTCTACCAGAGTACCTTGAGGAGCAGATATATTAAAAACTGGGTCAGCAAGTGATTTTGTTGACCCAATACTCTTGAATGCAACAGGAAACAAATTAAAATGCAAATGGGATGTGTTTAACAAAATAGATTAAAATACAAAAGAACATATATAATGTCAATTTATGGTTTTTCAAGTCAATATGCAAATTGCAAGGATCCTTGTGTACCTAGTAGCCTCTAATTTTTGACACATCTTTTGCAAAGCATTATTATTCAATTATGGGTTGAAATATATGCCTCCCTCCAGTCTCTTCTTTGTGATTCTACAGTTTTGTAAGTGTTTCACTTTTATTTTACTCATTTTTTTCTGTTTATGCAGAAATAACCTCTCATTTTATTTAATAATTAATTTTACCTTTATTTTTTAAAATTCTGGTTACATTCATTTTTTTAAAAAAAATCCAATCTTAGGATTTATCTATTAATATTAAGAACAAATTGATTTTTAATTTTTTTTAACTAGAAAAGCAAAAAGCTGAATAAAATGAAAAGAGAAGACTTTAATTTTCTTAGCAGTTCATACTGATGTTAAGGAAAGTAATGAGTCTGTCATTATGGTAAACAATTTGGGAACATTTATAGCTCTTGGCTTAGAAATAGCTCTAAAATGTGTTATAAGCTTGGTGCTTTACAAGTAAACTCCTCAAAGGCATTTTGAGCTTTTCTATTCCCTGTTGGCTCAGATAGTTCTGTCTATCCTGATACCTCAGGTTTATTTTGAAGGATTGTCCAGAAATTGGATACGTAGGCACAAATCAAATCTGTCTACCAGTTTCTTAATAAAACTCCTTCAGAAAAGGATCAGTGCCCAGAGAACCCTTCAAAAAAGAAATTTTTAATCATAAAAATAAACACTCTCCATCAGAGTTTTGTCAACTTTGAAATCACTTTCTACATTAATTATCTGTCCATTGTTTGAACTCCATGAAGGATTTATTTGCAGGTCAGAATAATGGGTGGCGGGAGAACAAGAACAAGAACAAGAGCGAGAGCGAGAGCGAGAGCGAGAGAGAGCGAGAGAGAGCGAGAGAGAGAGAGAGAGAGAGAGAGAGAGAGAGAGAGAGGAATACATAGATGAATAAGTAAACCAATAGATAGTTCTCAAACTCTACTGCACCTGCATATATTCTACCTGACACAAGCATTTTACCTGCTTATGTCACCTTAATACCCTATAAATAATATTTATTAGAAATTCTAAACCCAAGTAAACAGCATTAATCTTGCTAAGTGCATTATTGTTTGAAGGAAGGTAGCAGAACATAATTTGTAGAGACTTTGGTCTTCATGACTCTGCTAAATAAGGCATTATTATGTCCCATGCTAGTAATTTATAACCCAGAAACAGCAACCTCATCCCATTGAAAGAAAGACATTTATGGAGTCAAGCATACTATTATGACAATTTCTAGGGAGTGTAAGTACGAATAAATGTAATATTTGAAGTTTACATATTTTTTACTACCACATAGGAGAGCTAAAAAGCAAACCATGTAGCACTGGAATGCCAGGTAAGCTTGAAAATGACTGAGATAGAAACAAATTCATTGCATAAAATATACTTGGAAACATGACATAATAGCCAGTTTCCAAAAGGCACAAGGGGGTCAAGAGTATGCATGATAGGTTTTGTATACATATACAATGCTTCCTTAAGATAATATTGCTATCTCCCTTTCAATTATTCAGTTTTGGTAAAATCCATTTCTGTGTCTGGAAACCACATTTTTGACTTGTCATGCAACAAATTACATCATATCTCCCTGCACAGTTGAAACTGGCACTTTGGCACAACAAACATACATCATGAAAATGCTTTATTGATTGGATACTGAAGCTGTGGCATGCTATTTATGAATGTGTTTACAGCAGCAGCAATTTTTAAATGTAAACCTTGCCACCACAGCTAAATATCTCATTAGAGACTGTCATTATTACAAGTATATATTTTTATCCAAACAGAAAGGTATTTCATTCCTATTTGAAATTAAGGAGATATTGTTGATAAAACTGACAACACTACACAAGAGTGAGAGAAAGAGATATATGGAGAGAGAGAGAAAGAAAAAGAGAAAGACACACACATACACATACACAGATAAATCTAGATCTATGACATTGTCCATATTTCTATCATTATACACTGGGAAATTGAAGATGATGAGTGAATTCACATGCCTATCTATAACAAATAAATTAAACGTATTATGTCAACTTTTTCTATGAAAAGAAAACAATGATATATTTCACAATGCTTTTAGGCAAGAGTTAAAATGTTATCAAAGTCATAAAGATAGTTGTAGTTATTTTAATTCAATATTATAAATGAAATTACTGGCTAGTATAATACATTAAAAAAATGCCTCAAATGTGAGAAGATGTTGGTTCAGATTCATCCTCTGGCATTAGTCACTCTAGGACTCAGTTTCTTTTCTTTAAAAATAAGGTTTTTCATAAAATGTTTACTTAAGTCCCATCTAGCTCCAGAATTATTATTCAATGATCTAGATATCTGGATTGTAATTGAGGTAATGATTCTAGGTGGAGACACAGAGAATAGAATGCCAAATATGACTTCAGATATAACCTTAGTTTGATTCCTACTCCAAAACCTCACTGTGTGACTCTGGATACTGAGTCTGTCTCAGTCTCAGCTTCCATAAAATAGGGATAATAACACATGGTAGATTTGCTATTAAAATTAAATGAAGTGACAAATGTGTTGTTAATGTAGCTAGAGTTTGTCCTGATTGGGTTGAGATATCCTCTAGAAGCCATCCTATGTAGTGTACTCAGAGTTGCCAATCTTAGTTCTGAGTGATTTGGTGAGAATTCAGTATGTTCTTTCACCCATTTCTGACTCTGGGCTAATGAGAATGACTTTTGAGATGACAAAGAGTTTCTGTATTGAGTGCAATGTCCAAAGATGTGTAAAGTCAATGTATGGCCCTTCTTATTGATCAATCAAACAATCATTTATTAAGTACTCTATGCTGGGCATTGTTGGTAAACTGCTTTTTCATTGATCCATTCATTGATTTATTCACTCATTCATCCATCTATGATGAAGCTCAATTCACAACTATATAGCTAACTGAGGCAGAATTGCCCAAGATACTGCATATTTAAGGAAACAAGTAGGAATAATCACTCATAAAAAATCCTGACCTATTGACCTTTACATTAAGACCTCTCCAGCCTGCCTCTATAGATAGCTGGAAATCTACAGGATATCAACTAGATCATCTCATAGTCAACCTATATTTCAGAAATCAACTAATAAAAGAAAGTTAAAGAAGGAAGACCTATAGGATTAACTGTTAGATACCTATTACAAAAATCTCCTTAGATTTCAAATAATACAATGATTTGAAAAAAAATAATACATATATTTACTTTTTAATCCAGTCCCACTCTTGTGGCACTTAGTAAGAGAAGAATCTGATATTCAAGGACACCAGGTGAAGATAATTTACAATGCTCCCATACACAAAGTTTCCTAACAATGCATAAATTGTAGTGCCCTAATATTTTAAAACTGAAAATTAGGGGCGGCTATGTGGAGCAGTGGATAGAGCACCAGCTTTGGAGTTAGGAGTAACTGAGTTCAAATCTGGCCTCAGACACTTAATAATTACATAGTTTTGTGGCCTTGGGCAAGCCACTTAACCCCATTGCCTTGCAAAAAAACTAAACAAAAACAACTGAAAATTATACTAAGACTTGGAGACATTGTATATACATATGTGTGTATATATGTGTGTGTGTGTGTATGTGTGTGTGTGTGTTTGTGTGTGTGTGTATATGTACACAAAAATTTTGATGACATAAATGAACACTAAATTTCCAATTGGATAAGAAAATACATACAGGCATGTAGAAATACAGAAGCTTGTCATTTGGTTATATAATGAAATTTTTGTCCCATTGTATTTAAAAGAAAAGAGACTAAGGCAAGTGGTAGTGCATTGAATAGAGTACTATACCTGGAGTCAGGAAGGTCTTTGAATAAATTCATCTTCAGGTTCTCAGCTTTATGAACCTGGGCAAACTACCCAAATCATTTGCCTCAGTTTTCTCTACTAAAAATAGGAGCAATAATAGTACTTCCCTCCTCAGAGTTGTTTTGAGGGTCAAATGAGATATTTATAAAAATAAAAAACACTTAACACAATACCTGGAAAATACTAGGTGCCAGATAAATACTTTTTTCCCCTTTCCTCTACATAGTGATAGAACGATAATGAGTCATTTCAGAGGACTGGATAGTGGGAAGAACATTGCATTTATAATCAGTGGAATGGGAAACAGTGCATGAATTTTGTGTCAGGCACATGTTATCTGTGTACAATTAGTCAAGTCTCTTTTCTCATCCTCAGATCTCTTAGGTATAAATTAAATTAAATGATTGAGGAAAGTCCCTTTAAGATCTAAGCTACGATATTAGACAGAAGAAAGGGGTAATAATTGGCATTTATATATGGGTTACAATTTTTATTTCATTCTGGTACCCTGACACAGAATTAAAAATGTAATGGAATTTATATAACTTGCCTAAATGGAAGCTGGCTATAATTTGGATGCAGTCTCAACTCGAGGAAGGAAGATGACAAAAACACAACTGTATTCCCAGTGGTTGTCTCATTATGATTTTTTAAGTATATTGCAAGTTTTTGTTGTGATTCTTTAGCAGGAGATTATCAGCTTCAGTTAATCCAAGCTTATTTCTGGAATGCTTTACATACCCATTCTTTAATGGCACTCACAATCGATTTCCATTTGGGGTAAGCTTACCCTGGTGAATTCATAAGCATTTTATTGCGGATATTTAGCTTTCTTATACCACTTTTATATATGTAACTGAAATGTTTTCACAGCCTATTGCTGAGCACACCACTCTTTCTGAAATCAGCAGAAGTTCCCTGTTCAAATCACCAACATGAAAGGACAGCAGAGGCTGGAGAAAATGACCCTTGAGATAGTAGTGCTCTTAAAATAGAAAAGTTATCTTGGCTATTATGGAACTTATTGCAACACATTTCCTATTTCAAGGACAGCAAAATTATTTAAAAAGGCTTCCAACACAATCCTTCCAGTATTTACATGGCTATGTCAGAGCTCTTCTGAGTCCCAGAGAGCAAGAATTTGACCTTAGTCACAACAGGAATGGAAAAGTGCAAGAAAAATACCTAGAATGGATTTCAGTTTTATTTCCAGTCCCCTTAAAGGTAAAATGATTATGTATTTGAAAAGCATAGCACAAACGTGGAATTAAGTCAGCTTATAAAGAAGTAGGAAAAATTATTTAAAAAGCAAAAATATGAAAAAAATTAAAGGATGTTTTATGCTTTTTAAATCATCTTCATTGCCACAACTTTATTTCATATGATATATGAATGTGTTTATTAATAGAAAGCATATTCATAATTACCTATCTGTACATTGTGAATAAATATAACTATGATATACATTATTTTAATACTCTATAAATATAGTTTATTCATGCATATATGTACTTATCCAGATATGTATACATATATCTTATATACAGACAGAAAAAACAGATTTGACAAAGTTTTAATTTCCTTATGATTTTGATATTTAAGAAAAATTGAACCACAAGCATCTTCATAAATATCTCAGTCTTTATGAAATGTTGCACTGATTTGCTGTCCTCTATTACATTTATTTTATCAGAGAATATTTCAACTATTTTGAACAGGTCATAGGTCTGTTTTCTATAATTGAATATGGAGAAGAGTTATATATGTTATATTTACATTTTCTTTGTATTGAAAAGAAAAAATCCTCGAAAAATTGTTTTCAGAAAATTGTTTTCATGAAAAGAAATAAAACAATGCCAGTAAGACATGTATTAATGGGGGGGTGGAGCAAAGATGGTGACAAGAAAGGATCAAGTCTTAGGCACTCTCTGAAAAAACTCATAAGCTTAAGGACTCTAACTAAACTTTTGAGAGACAGAACCCACAAAGGGACCAAGAGAGGCAGCTCCACTACTGAAGGTAATCTGGAAAAGAGCAGAAAGGCTCTGCTCCCCGAGGTGGGAGGGGCGGCCTGCCAGAGGGGCAGCCAGAACAAAAGAACTTCAGCCTTCCGGAGGCAGCCCCAGGGCGCTGGGAGCCCTAGCTTGCAGCAGCAGGGTAGTCTCCTGAGCTATACCCTGGGGAGCACTGAGCACAAAGTGGGGGAAAAGTGGGCGACCTCTGCCAGAGTGAGCACATGGAGCCCAGCCCCCAGGGCACACAGCGAGAAGCATGGTCTTTCTGCAGCCCAGATCCAGGAACAGAAGCAGGGACAGCCAGTAAGCAGGAGGCTCCAATGCATGAGCCCATTGAGCTGAGGGAGGGGAGTGAAGACAGAGCGAGACTACAGAGCTCTGTCCTCTGCCCTGGAACAGGACTATGGGGCTCTGAGCACATTCAGATACTGATCCCAATCTAGGCCCCCAGACAGAACAGCAGGGCCCCCCTCTACCTCAGGCCCATGGCAGACGGGAGCACATATGGTCATTCAGAGAACAGCAGGGAGGACAGAGACACACTGAGACCCTTGTGGGGTGCCCCAAAAGCTCAGGACGCACTCCCAAAACAGGCTTAGGTGGGCAAAATGAGCAAGCAGAGAAAAAAGAGGAAGACCATTGAGCAATACATTATCTATGATCGCGAGAAGGATGAGTATACTCAGTCTGAAGATGAGGAAACACAAGCTCCTGCATCTAAAGTCTCCCAGAAAATCAGAAACTGGGATCAGGCTATGACAGAGGTCAAAAAAGACTTTGAAAATCAAATGAGGGATTTAGAAGAAAAAGTGGGAAAAGAAATGAGATAGATGCAGGAAAAACATGGAAACAAAGTCAGTAGCTTAGTCAAGGAAATCCAAAACAACACTGAAGAAAATAGCATGCTAAAATCCAGCTTAGGTCAAATGGATAAAACAGTTCAAAAAGTTATTGAGGAGAAGAATGCTTTAAAAAGTAAAATTGGCCAGATGGAAAAAGAGATAAGAAAACTCTCTGAGGAGAACAAATCCTTCAGACAAAGAATAGAATTCAGGGGGATTGATGAATTTACCAGAAATCAGGAATGAATACTTCAAAATGAAAAAAAAAAAATGAAAAATTAAAAGAAATTGTGAAATATCTCATTGAAAAAACAACTGATATGGAAAACAGACTTAGAAAAGGTAATTTAAAAATTATTGGAATACCTGAAAGTCTGATCAGGAAAAGAGCCTTGACATCATTTTCAAAGTATTACTACAGGAAAATTGCCCTGAAATTCTAGAAGCAGAGGGTAAAATAGAAATTGAGAGAATCCACCGATCCCTCCATGAAAGAGATCCCAAAAAACTAACCCCTAGGAATATTATAGCCAAGTTCCAGAACTCCCAAGTCAAAGAGAAAATATTACAAGCAGCCAGGAGGACACAGTTCAAATATCGTGGAGCTGCAATCAGGATCACACAGGATTTATCAGCAACTACATTGGAAGGTCATAGGGCTTGGAATACAATATACTGGAAGGCAGAAGAGCTGGATTCTAATGCATTCTAATGCAGCCAAGAATGATCTACCCAGCAAGGCTGAATGTACTCTTCCAAGGAAAAAAGATGGATTGTCAATGAACCAGAGGAATTTTGAATGTTCCTGTTGGAATGGCTAGAGCTGAACAGAAGGTTTGATCTTCAGATACAGGACTCAGGTGAAGCATGGAGGTTGGAGGAGAGGGGGGGGAAATATGAGGGACTTAATGATGATGAACTGCATGTATTCCTGCATAGAAAAATGACACTGATAATAATTACATGAACCTTCTCAGCTAATAGAGCAGGTAGAGGGAGCTTTTATAATTGAAGCACAGGAGGAAGATGAATTTGAAGATAAAATATGATGTAAAAATGGAGTCAATAGGAAAAAAAGGGAAATGAATTGGGAGAAAGAAAAAGGAGAGGGGGAATAGTCCAAGATATTTCACATAATAGGATTTTTCTTATTACAATGAGCTATTGCAATGATATGGAAGGGGGGGGAGGCAAGGGGGGAATGAGGGAACCTTTGTACTCATCATAGGGGGCTAGGAGAGGAAACATCAGATATACTCAATGGGGTATAGACATCTGGAGTAAGAATGAGGGGGGGAGCAGGGGGAAGGGGTGGGGATGTGAATAAAGGAGGAAAGGATGGACCATGGGGGGAGAGTGGTCAGATATAACACATTTTCTTTTTTACTTCTTGCAAGGGGCTGGGATTGGAAGACCTGTCCTGGACCATGGTGTCAGGTGGATTCTGGGCCTAAGGGGTGGTATGGGGGCTCAGGGCCTCTTGGCCCCAGGACCAGGGATCTGTCTGCTGTGCCACTCAGCTACCCTACAGCAGAGTCAGAATGAAAGGAGAGAGAAAATATAGTACATGGTAGTGGAGAAATAACAAAGGAGGGAGTTGCGATTAGCAGTGGCAACGTTGGAAAAATATGGAAGAACCTTTTGCAATGGACTTACCATACAGAAGTAGATCCACCCATGACAGAGTTGTTGGTGTTGCAACAATGACTGAAGCACATTTTTAATTATTATTATTATTTGAGGGTGCAGGGCAAATGGGGCTGGGTGGCCTGCTTTGGGGCCACATATCAGGGCGGTCTTTGAGTGTCTGAGGCCAGTTTTGGCCCCAGGTGCTCCTGGCTCAAGGGCCAGTGCTCTGTCCACCACCCAGCCACCCCGACTATTATTACTATTTTATTTTATTTTGGGTCTTTTTTTTCTTTCTTCTTTTTGGTTTTTGCAGGGAAGTGGGGATTAAGTGGCTTGCATGTCACACGGCTCTGTGATTGTTGGGTCTACGGGGCTGGATGTGGACTCGGGTGCTCATGACTCCAGGGTGGTGCTTGGTTCATTGGGCCACCTGACCATATCTACAATTATTACTATTTTTTTATTTCAATTTTTTTTCTCCCCTTTACTTTATCGCTCAAGGAAGTCTATATTCATGGGGGGAAGTGTGTATTTCATTTACTCTTAAACAAGAATATTTTATTAATAAAAGAAAACATTTGTACAAAATGAGAATAAAAATAAAATTTAAAAAGAAAAAACATGTATTAATTATAAATTAATCATTAGAAACTTTCTAAATTTGATTTTTAAATGGTTAAATTTTTATATTTATATTTTTCAGTTACATGTAAAAATAATTTTGTTGATTAATTTATAAGAAACATTACTTCATAATCATCTCATATTCACAGTTTTGACCAGGTAAAATTTATCCATGTATACTGTCCATTAGACATACAATTCTCAAGAGATATAAACACCATCAAACAAATTATAATCAATTTATTTCATACCCTCTTTCCAAACACCCTCTATTTAAAGATAAGTCTAAATAGCTAAAGTATTATGTATAACAAAATCTTTCAAAAAGTAAAAGGTGGATCATATCACAATCTGTTTTCCTAGGAGAGTCACAGTTTTCAAGAGTTAGCTAAAATTTCCCCCACCCCCTTACGTGTTCCTTTGTTATATATTGATATTTTATTTTGCTTTTCCAATACATGTTATGAAAGCTTTTCATCATTCATTCATTTGCATATTTAGACTACAAAATTTTCTTCCACCTTCCCTTCCCACCCCTCTCTTCTCAGTAGTAAACTGTCTTGTACATGCATATTTGCATTTTAACTCATTGTACATGTACATTTGTGTATAACACAAAAGCAATTTTTAACATTCATTAATTTTAAAATTTGCATTCCCAATGCTCTTGCTCTCTTCCATGCCTCCACCACTCCTTTGGATGGGCAGGCAAATCATTGCATGTATATTATACATTTGTAGTTATTCAAACCATATTTCTGTATTAGCCATGTTGCAAACGAAAATACAAAACAAAAATAATGCAATTTTTAAAAGTGTTCTTTAATCTGCATTCAGACTCTGTCAGCTCTTTCTCTGAAGGCAGACAGCATTTATCATCATATGTCCTAGTGCAAAATTGTTTTGCATCATTGTAATTTTGAGAATAACTCATTCACAGTATATGATTGTACAATATTGTACAATATTGCTGTTAATGTGTACAATACTCTCATGTTTCTGACACTTCACTTTATGGAAGATCATATTAAGCTTCCCAGGATTTTCTAGCTCATCCTGTTCATCATTCCAAAAAGTACTTCATCACAATTATATGCCACAACTAGTCAAGCCATTTGCAAATTTGCAAATGATGAGCATCCCTCAATATCAGTTCTTTGCTATAACAATATATATATATTTAAAATAATTTTGTATATATATATATATATATATATATATATATATATATATATATATATACTCTTCCTTTTCTTTGACATTTTTTGTACATAGACTTGGTTGTGGCAATGCTAGAGTGATATATATATATATATATATATATATATATATATATATATATATATATATATATATATACAGTTTTAATCATTTTGAGCATTATTCCAAATTGTTCTCCAGAATAACTGGAAAAATTACCTACTTTACCAACAGTGTCCCAGGTTTCCATATCCTTTTGAATATTTATCATGGTAAATGATAACTAAAAATCATGATATCTCTGAATTGTTTTGATTTGTAATTCTCAGCATTAGTGATTTGGAGCAATTTTTAACAGCTAAAGATTGCTTGGATTTTTTATTTGAAGATTGCCTTTTTTATTTTTGACCTTATATTAATTGAAGAATGACCCATATTCAAACTTTACTCAATTCTCTATATATTTTACTTTTTGTTTAGGTTTTTTTTTTTTGCAAGGCAATAGGGTTAAGTGGCTTTCCCAAGGCTACACAGCTAGGTCTGAGGTCAGATTTGAACTCAGGTCCTCCTGAATCCAGGGCCAGTGCTCTATCCACTGCTCCACCTAGTCACCTCTAATTCTCTATATATTTGAGAATTCAAGAGAATTTTGTAAGTTTTTCCTAGTTTTCTGCTTTATTAAATAATTAATTTTTTGAATGTCTCTGTTGATATAAATTTTTTAAAAATAATGCAATCACATTTCAATACATTTTTTTGCTATATCCCTCTCCTTTTTTTCTATGAGCACAACAGAGGAATTCCATCCTGAAATTCAACATATCAGTTTACAAGATTTAGGCAAAAGAGATATTTGACTATCATGGAAACCCCACTGTTGTAGTTGAGCTCTACAATGCAATGAACTGCTATGCTCAATGGTGCTTCTACCAGCATCCATGAAGACCTGTAACTATATGATCTGGTATGTCAGGCAAGGTTTTTTAAAAGCAGTTGTGCTTTTGCTCAATAAAACTATTGCCCTGACCCTGTTGGCAAGAAAATGAAACAAGAAGCAGGAGAATACTGACAAATTGATGCTACGGATGAATGGCCCTGAGAATAAATCTAAGTTTTTGCAAATGGCATATGAGGAATATCTTTGACTGTTTGTAAGACCAGAGCTACTGAGAAAAATGCCTCTTTATTCTGCCATATTGATAATCTTTCAGGCAATGAAAGAAGGCATACTGCCAGGTCCAGCATTCCATGTGATCAATGGATGTTCTCATGCTGGTAACACACTTGCAATGCAGGAGTTCATGATCCTCCTGTTCTAGCAGCAGACTTCAAGGATGGCATAACTTTGGAGCTGATGTCTTTCAAAACCTAAAGAATGTGATTATACAAAAATATTGTCAGGATGAAACCAATGAAGGAGATGAAGGTGACTTTGCTTCTAATATTCTGGAGATAAAGGAAGTTCTGGAGAGGCTGAATAATGTTATTAATAAGACTGGCTTTAATGAAAAAGTTGCAATTGACATGGTTGTTGTTGCCTCTGAATTCTTACAATCTGGGAAATGTGACTTGTACCTAAAGTCTCCTGAAGATTTCAACAGATACATCTCCTCTGATGAGCTTGGAGACCACAATTAGTCCTTCATCAAGGACTATACAGTGTTATCTATTGAAGATCCCTTTGATCAAGATGATTTGGAAGGCTGAAAGAATTTTACTAATACTGCAGGCCTCCAAGTGAAAAGGTATAATCGCTTAGTGGCCAATTCCAAGCACAGAGAAATCCTGCAACTCTCTCCTACTCAAAGTGAACCAGACTGGCTCCAAAACTGACTCTTTCCAGGTGTTCCAGTCCAATGGATGGGCAATAATGTCTTTTCATCTTTCTGGGGAGTCTAAAATAACTTTTTTGCAGGTCTAGTGGTGGGTCTCTGCACCAGACAGATCAAGACTGGTGCCCCCTACCAATCTGAGCATCTCGCTAAGTTTCCAGAATTAAGGAAGAACTGGGAAATAAGGCTAAATTTGTTGGGTCAGGTGATCTCCATAGCTAGTAGACTTCAGACCTAGCAGGTTTCAGTCATCTCTGTAGAAGTCCCTTCCCAAAGAATGGACAATACCAGGTAGAACTGCTATGCTTTCATGAACAGGGACTTCTGCAATTGAACTTCCTTCTCTCTTTTACCTTTTCATGTTGGTCTCACTACTTCATTCTAACTATGTTATCAGAGAATTTCATCTGATCCTATTGGGAGATCTAATTATCTTGTGACTGGGCAAGAATGAACTCTTTTCACTCCAAACCAATATTGATGGGTAGAGCCACATATTTTTAATGAAGTCCCAACAAGCCTCTAGACCAGATCCTTAGTGGCTTCTGTGTACAGAATAAGTGTTAAGTAATTCATTGGAAAAATAATGCAATAAAAACTACCCATTTTATGTCCTGCAATTTCCTCTATCCACTGTTTGGTCATAAATGATACCCTCATCCATAGCTTTTGATGTAGGCTAGCACGCATTCCTTCAATTTGCTTATGATATCACCTATATGGCCAAATCATATACTCATTTTCCTTTATCTTGGTTTACAGTGTGAAATATTGTTTTGGTAAAACTACTTTCCCGATTTCCCACTAGTTTTTCTAAAAGAGTTAGTTGGATTTTTGGTCTAACAAATACTATAGAATGAATAGTCATTTATATATATAAAGTTTATTCTATTGATCTACCATTCTATTTATGAATTGGTACCAAATTGGTTTAAAGATTACCACTTTTTAATACAGATTGAGGTCTGGTTTTGTAAGGTCACCTTCATTCACAATTTTTGACATTGATTCTCTTGATATTCTTTAATTTTTGCCCTTCTAACAGCATGTATATATATATATATATGTATATATATATATATATATATATATATAATCAAATGAAAAAGTGGCCAAATCTTTGTATTTGGTTAGTTTGACTAGAGAAATGCAAATTAACACAATATTGAGGTATCACCTCACACCTATCAGACTGGCCAAGATGAGAAAAAAGGAAAGTCATCAATATTGGAGAGGTTGTGGGAGGACTGGTATATTGGTGCATTTCTGGTGGAGTTGTGAGTGAAACCAAATATTCTAGAGAAGAATATGCAACCTTACCAAAAGAGCAATAAAAATGTTCATTCCCTTTGTTCCAGTAAATCCAATTCTAGGCCATACCCAAAATAAATAAAATTATGGGAGAAGTCCCACATGTTCCATAATATTCATAGCAGCTCATTTTGTAGCAGCAAAGAATGAGGTAATTCCCATCAATTGGGGAATGGATAAGCCAGCTATGATACATGAATACCATGGAATATCATTTTTTTCTAAAAGAAATCATAAATGGTCAGATTCTAGAGAAGCATGGAATGATGTACAGGGTCTGATGCTGAGCATAGGGAACAGAATCAGGACAACAATGTACCCTTTAACAACAACATTGTGAGAAAATCAACCTTGATGAAAGCAGCTACTCTCAGCAGTTCAAAGAGCTAGGACAATGCTATTAGACCTGCTATGGTCAATGTTATCCCCATTAAGAGGAAGAAAAAGGAAACAAAACAGCAACAAAAAACCAACCCTTCAGAATCTGAAGAACACTTTATAAAAATGGTCTCATGTATCTCTTTCCCTTAATTCCAATTCCTCATACCAATAATGATTAATCTGTAAATATGTTTATGAAAAATATATATGTACAATGTTAAACTGATTGTTAACCACTGAAGGAAGGGGAGTGCGAAGCGAAAGTGGAAGGGAATTTTGTAACATAATAATATGCATATGGATAAAAAAAATAAAAGACAAAACATTTACCTTTCTAAATGAATTTTGTTGTTATCTTAGCTCTAAAAATTATTTTTTCTGATTTAAATAAGTATGGCATGGAATAAATTATTCAATTTTGGCAGAATTTTAATTTTTATTAAATTATTTTGCTTTATTTCTAAGGAATTCATATTTTTCCAATTGTTTAGATATGACTGTATTTGTGTGAAAAGTGTTGTGTAACTTTGTTCCTAAAGTTTCTGGATTTGCTTTGAAAGGAAGCTTTCTAAATATTTTATATTGTCTGTAATATCAATAATATTTTTGTTTTTTCAACTTAATTTTTATCTTATTTTTCTAAAATGTTCTAAAATATAACATCATATTGTCTACAAAGAATGATAATTTTGCTTTTTCATTGCTTATTCTAGTTTCTTTCATTTTTTTTCTTCTCTTATTGCTAAATTTAGAATTGCTAGTGCAATAGATTATCTAAAATACGTTATTGAGAGAAATTGCTGTAAATTTATTGATTCTTTGTATATTAAAGTTCATATTTAAAAAGTTTACATTTATTAATGTTGTTCAGAATATGTTAAATATGTCATATTTGAATAATCCCCAAAATTTAATATGACTATACATCTTTCAGAAATCCAGGTATCGTACATAGAAGACAATTCTCAGAATTAGGAAGTCCTGCTTTAAACTTCCTCTAAGTTCATTTGTCTGTGACCTTGGACGATTCATTTAACTTTAAAGGGCCCTGACACATTTACTAGATAATAAGATGCAGATAAGTTGGAAGGTATGCTTTGGTAGCGAGAGTTTCCTGGTTTCAGACCAAGTCAGAAAGAACCCCTAGTGTAGATGAAGGAGAGCACGTTACATGGTCCCAATTCTAGGATCAAGAGAAATATTATCACAGAAGAAAGCAATAATGTGAAGGAAAAAATCTCAAAGGGGAAAAAAGGAAATAGGGGAAGATAGGAGGCACAGTAGATAGCACATCACCCATGGAGTTAGGAAGACCTGAATTCAAATCCAGTCTCAGACACTTAATAATTATCTAGCTGTTTGATCTAGGGCAAGTCACTTAAACCCATTCCCTTGTATAAACCAAAAAAAACAAACAAACAAACAAAAAAAACCACAAATAGACCCAAGGTCAGAAAGAAATCCTGATGTTATTTAAGACAGAAATGAGTAATAGAGAAACACAAGTAGAAAAAAATGAGTGATACAAGAAAATTACAAGAATAGAATTAATCCTTTGTTAAAAGCTGTACAAAAATATTGAAGAAAAAAACTAAAAAAAGAAAAAGAAAGAAGAATGATGGAAAAAGAGACAGAAATATATCTGCAGAAAAAAAAAAAAACTTCTACTTAAGCAGAATAGACCAAATGAAAAAGAAGTCAAAAAAAAATCAAAGAAGCAAGTAATTCTTTAAAATGCAGAATTAGTCAAATGAAAAAAAATTGCAGTTTCAATGAAGAAAATAGCACCTTTCAAATGAGAATTAGGAAAGACAAGCTAATGATTTCATGACATTTCAATAGGCAATAAAACAAAGTCAAAAAATGAATAAAAGAATATGTGAAATATTTCATCAGAAATATGGTTGACATGTAAAAATAGATGCAGGAGAGGAAATTTGAGAATGATTGTATTACCTGAAAGCTATGATCTAAAAAACAGACATAATTCAAGAAATTGCCACAACATTCCAGAACCAAAGGTTAAAATACAAATTGAAAGAATCCACTGGCCACCTACTTAAAGATATCTTAAAAAGAAAACTACCAGGAATATTATAGCCAAATCTAGAATGCCCAGGAAAACACAAAAATCCTTCAAATGATCAGAAAGAAGTCATTCAAATATCATGAATCCACAATCATATCACAAAACATATAGTAACCTGAACATTAAAATTGTAATATAATATTCTCAAACACAAAGAAACTAAGATTATAAGCAAGAATCACTTACCCAGAAGAACTGAATAATATCCTTCAAGGGAAATAGAGTGAAATAGAGGACTCAATTGTTCCTGATGAAAAAAGCAGAACAGAAATAGAGGACTCAATCATTCCTGATGAAAAAAGCAGGACAGAACAGGTAATTTGACATAGACTTGAGAAGCATAAAAAAGAGAATACATAAAAGCATATCCATAAAGTACTCAATAAAAGTAAGCTGTACTACTTTCTGGGAAGATGTTTATTATATCTCCTAAGAACCTTATCATTATTACCACAACTACAGAGAGTTTATTATGTTGACAGAGGACATATGTGTAAATTAATTATGTTGAACTCCCTAGAATATGAATAAGCAAAAAAAGGAGAAGTAAATTAAGAAAATTTTTTCACATAAGG